>NW_008622968.1:0-2867 GCF_000691845.1 Merops nubicus | reverse complement strand
GTATGGACAGGTTTTATATTTGAACCAGTACCTCCAGGTCTCTTAAATTTCCAGTGTAATGTTACAGAAAATTATTGCAAACTTTTCAAAATAACATTTACCAAGCCAGTTTCCCACGTGGAAACCTTGACCTAAGTGTTCAACTTTCCTTAACCCACTATAGGAAGAATTAAGTGCCTCAAAATAGGGTTCACAATAGGTATCAGGCTAAATGAAAGATGAAGCTGTCTAAACAAAATAAGGAATGCTAGGAAAAATAGTATATAGCACATCCTTTTGGGAATTTCACCAGTCATATTTTTTCTTTTGAGGCAGGGCAGAAGGAAGGAGCAGAGGGCCTTCAATTTTGTTCAGTTTTAGTGAATAAACTTTTGCAAAAGTGTGGGACGTTTGGGTTCAGTGGTCTTCTGAAGAGTGTTTTAAGTTACGTCTTCTAGGACAGTGCCCTAAATAGCTGGGATTTTGCAGAGATTATGGGGAAGAGAGAGTAAATTATGCAGTCATTGAAGGTAAGCTGAACCACTACATGAAGGTTCAGTAAGGAGCATAAATGCTGCCCAGAGGTCAGTAGCATATAATACTGCAGAAAGTAAGTAAAAGTATTTCCCAAAAGTCTATTGTTACCATTTTTCTATTTCATATTTAACTCAATTTCAGTATTTGATAATTAGATGTTGAGCTGGGAACTTGAAATAACCTCACTGCTGACATTTCACATTAATTCAACAAAAAGAAACAAGTCTCCTGATTTTTGTGAACCTTACTTAAAAGTATTCTGTGTTTAATATTTTTTGTTATATGAGATGCAAATGGTACTGGAAAATAGCAGTTTCAGATATTACTGAGATTTAGTTCCTGTTTTAAGCCTTTGGAAGCAGAAATTTGACTTCTGTTGATCCTATTTCTCAAGTTTTCCTGCATCCAACCAAAATTTGAATAAAGTTGTCAACTTTCTTCTCCAGAACATTTTTGTCATTTTTTTTTTTCTGAAGAAACATCAAGAGTATCAGTATCAGAAAGGAGAATTCTCTAGAAAGACATAGAGAAATATAGGGACCTTCAAAAGATCTTGGAAACCCTTTGGGGGAAAGAGCTATTGAAATGTGTTCACTACGTGCTCCAGCTGAGAGTTTTATTCTTCTGTATCAGATCTTTTTCACTTAATATTAGCAACTTAAAAATAAAACAGCAGCACAGTTCTAACCATATCCCTAACACAGTAGTCAATAGGTAGACAGGTGCTACAGATTAAATGTCTGTACACTTGAATACAGTTGAAGATAGCACTGCAAGCATGTTTCACCTGAATTTCTCAGCCTGCTACTGGTCTTTCAACATGTCATCCAGCAGATATCTCTGAAGATTTTGCTGGTACCTGCTACCACTTGGCAGATAGTTGTCAAACAGTCCTGGTTAACCCTATTCTATTTCTAGACTGGGCTCTGGTTCTTTTAAAGGGAATTGATCACTTTATGAGTTCAGTTTCTGTAAATATTCACCTCTGTACACAGGTGGCAGTCACCTTGAACAAACCATATTGGTGTTTAAAAGTGGGTTAATTGTTTTGGGTTTTTTTTTGTTTCTTATTCTGCATCCATCTATTTATTTATATGCCAAACACTAGAATGTGAGAATTTCTGAATATTTCAGAAATAGCTTTTTCAGTATTACTTACTTGCCTGAAACTTCTAGTTTATCACCAAGTTAGTAAAAAGTTAGACTTTATTATTTAAATTTGACTGAATTTTTAAAATACTTCTTTTTTTATGTGCAGTTACGTTTCTGTCAATGTAGAAACGTATTTATGTATTGTAACACTCAAGCAGTACTAGGAAAGTACTGTTTAAAATGTAGATGCACACCTTCATTGAAGTTACAGACACATAGCAAAAATGTATGACATTTCAGCTCAGTTGTGAAAGCTGCCTTTGTCAATTAAAAAGGTGTAACTTCAGTATTGATTGTTGAAGGAAATACATACCACTATACTCCTTCCAGCTGGAGCAACTAAAGGTCACACTTGTGATAGTTGTGGTATATCAGTTTATAGTGGTAACCTGTTAGTCTGTGGTAACTTGATTGTGTTTAAACGTAAGACTCTTCATAAATTATATGGTGTGCACACATTCTCTGATTCTTTTATTTTGTCTGTCTATACCTCTACATCTCCTTTTCATAGTTAGAACCTTAGACCTTTTTTTACTACATGTACTTTCATATAGCTGATAAATAATATTAAAAGCTACAAAACCGTGTTGTTTATTCTTCATTCCAAATCACTATCTCTGGGGCACAGTGTAATATTCCTTTTTTTTCAGTGCTTTCTATTCATTAACATTTTTTAAAAGTTAATATACTGAATCTAAACATAATTTTATGGCCTTTATTGTCTTAGAATTTCATGTTTGGTGTTCCATGGTTTCATATTTCAGAAAAATTTTTCCCTCTCCTGAGGCTTAGTATGGGAAAGGTTTAGATCTGCAGTAATAAAATTTTTCCTGTGTCAAAAATTGTTCATTACTTTCAAGTCTAGTATTTCATGGTTATATAGGGTTAGAAATTGGAACTGACTACTATCTAGGGCAATCCTCTAAGGACACTATCAATGAAGAGTGGAAAAAAATTGCATCAAACGTATACAAACACTATATAAAATGCAGAGGACAGACAGATACAGACACAGAATGGTTGGAATTGGAAAGGACCTCTGGAGGTCATCTGGTCCAATCCCCCTTGTCAAGCAGGCTTGCTGAGGGCTGGTTTCCCAGGGCTGTGTCAAGACAATTTTTGAATACCTCCAAGGAGGCAGAATCCACAGCTTCCCTGGGAAATTTATGCCAGTGTGTCCTGGTTCCATGTAAAAAGGG
>NW_008622967.1:0-247 GCF_000691845.1 Merops nubicus | reverse complement strand
ATTCTTGTTTGCGTGGTTTTTTTTAAATTTTTTTTAATTTTTTTTCTTTTTTTTTTTCCTTTTCCCAAATTTTTTATTTTTTTTTTCAGCACAAACATTCTCACGTGAGAGAAAAAAACACCATTCACTAAACGGGAGAGAGGGCTGGGGCTGGTGGGGGTGGGGGTGAGAAAAAAGCAGCACAAAAAAGCATTCACTGGGGGGAGTTAAAAATTAATAAAGCCCAAACAAAAACAACAAAAAAAAT
>NW_008622966.1:0-1469 GCF_000691845.1 Merops nubicus | reverse complement strand
AAGGATTCTATGATTCTATGACAAGCATTCAGGCTAGCGTCTGGTAGCTGGCACTTACCTAGTGAGCTAGAACCTGCAGTTCTTTCAAAAACCTCACAAGCAAGGCAGAAGGAAGTACAGACAGTTAGGAATTAGGTATTAGCTCCCTATCCTTTGGCAGACCAACCGTGATGACATGCAGGCACTTTGGAGAGCAATACAAACCCTCACTGTTCTGGAACCTTGCCCTCCTGGTTACTTTAGAGCTTCCATGACTTCCCGCAAAAGCAAGAAATAGTCCAGTGCTCCCAGGCTTACAGATCTGATGGAGCCAGAGCCACAGTGACTGCCTTAGCAATGCCCAAATCGGTGAGTTCACACTCAGCCCCTAGAGAAGGAAAGTCAGCTTGATTACAGTGAGGCAGGCAAATGCAAGGAAACACCTGATGGACTAATTGTGAACACCAACTTATCTCTGTTCTCAGCTTCCCTCTTCCTGAGAGTATGTTGCAACTAAGCAGAGAGGTGATTTAAAAATGTGTAGCCACTGCGCTACTAAATCAGGCTGTGTTGTCATTTCTCCCTGCCCGAACTAAAAGAAATTAAGTCTCTATTTCCTAATATCAAATTGATTCTTTTGCTGCTCAGAGCAAAGAATTAAAAAAAAAAAACCAAACCAACCCACAATTATTGCATCTTTGAGAAGATCCTGGGGTAAAGAGTAATTTTTTTATCACTCTTGTAATCTTTTAACTCTTCTAAACTTTGTTTTTTTCTTAATAACTCAGCCCCAGAGAGCTAAATAGCAGTTAAAAAAAAAAACAAAAACAAAAACAAAACAAAACAAAAAAAAAAAAAAAGGAGGATTGAAATAAAGCAATGCATGATCTCCAAAAACTGGGAAGAAAGGGTGGGTGCCTGTAGAATCTCTGGACTGCATCTGCTTCTCTGGGGCATCCCTGGATGCAAGGACCTCTGGTAGCCTTCAAGCCTTGACATCTTTCCAGCCTGCTGGAGAGGGCCCCTTGCACTCACTGGTTTGCAGAACATTCAGGGCTCTTTCTTTTCAGCTAAGAACTAAATCCACAATGACATTATCTGCAAGCTCAGCAGAGAAACACAGACGATACAGTTAAATGTGAATTTATGCCCAGATGCAGAAAACAAAGGATTTTACATCTCAGTTTCCGTTAGCATCTTTCAGGCTTATGAACTTCAATAAAACTTGGGCTAGATTAAATCAATCGTCCAAATTCTGACAGTCTGTTCCTGTAGCAGTTCCCGCTGCTGGCTCCCCAGTGCGTGGAGCAGGCTGGACAGCCAGCTCCGGCCAGAAGCGGTGGGGCAGGGGGACTGGCCGGGCACGGAACCTGTTCCTGCACCCGTGCCGAGCCTTGCGGAGCAGCGGCCGCCCGAGGCCGTGCAGGGAGGAGAGAAGGATGCGGGAGGGCGTGTGAATCACGATTCTCCAGCCCGCCGGCTCCCGCGGG
>NW_008622965.1:0-516 GCF_000691845.1 Merops nubicus | reverse complement strand
GTGCCACATGTCCCCGGGCCCTGCTGCCCCCAGCCCGTCTCTGCACCGACCGGGCACAAACATGCGCCCTGTGCCCGGGCACTGCTTTCTGCAGCGCGGCCCCGAGGATGTGCAACAGCCCCTGGGCATATAGCTGGGGGTTAAAATAAACGATTTTGGGCACGGAGTGCTGCTGGGCTGTGTGGGTGCTGCAGTGGGCAGAGCCCTGGTGCTCTGCCACATCCCTGGGCGGCCCAGCAGGGCTGGGCTGGTCCTGTTGGGCACAGGACAGTCCCAGCGTGGCTCAGGTGCTGCCACGCATGGCACGTAGGGTGCCCACGGCACAGGGGGCCCTGCCCTGGCACAGGAGGGCCCTGGCAGGGCTGGCTCACTGCAGAGCCCAGGGCAGGAGCCTGTGGTGCTCAGTGCCAGGCGCTGGGAGTGGATGTGCCAGCAGCCACGGGCTGGTTTGGGATCTTCCAGCCAATCAGAATTACAGAATGTTTGGGTTGGAGGGGACCTCCCAAGGTCATCTAG
>NW_008622964.1:101330-101587 GCF_000691845.1 Merops nubicus | reverse complement strand
TGTTCAGCCTGGAGGAGAGAAGGCTCTTGGGAGACATTATTGTGGTCTTCCAGTATCTGAAAAGGGCTTACAAAAAAGCATAAGAGGGATTTTTTTTACAAGGGCTTGTAGTGATAGGCCAAGATGTAATGGCCTCAAACTTGAAGAGGGTAGATTTAGATGAGATGTAAGGAAGAAATGCTTCACTGTGAGGATGGGGAGACACTGGCACAGGTTGTCCAGGGAAGTTGTGGATGGTCCCTCACTGGGTGTCATCT
>NW_008622964.1:48130-101299 GCF_000691845.1 Merops nubicus | reverse complement strand
AGACCAGGTTGGATGGGGCTTTGAGCAACCGGGTCTGGTGGGAGGTGTCCCTACCCATGGCAGGGGAGTTGGAACTAGATGTCTTTAGTGTCTTTTCTAACACAAACCATTCTATGATTCAGTGTTTCTTAGATTCAATGATTTGATGATAACAGCCTAGGGATTATAGCAATTGCAAAGGAAGCAATTAATTTTGCTTTTCAACCTGAAAGAATCCACATGCATATCTGCCACCTCCCAGGGAAACGTGAGGCCCTCCCAGCCACACATTGGCAGAGGATGGTGAGAGGAGTGGCAAGAAGGCACGCAAAGTGCTCACTGACCCTTCTGTTGGAGCTTGACCATGCAATTTCACAAGTCAGTGAGCCAGGCAAGCCTGGCTTTAGAATCTAGTGGTTAGTCACTCATATGGAAAAGAGGCATCCTGGGGTTTGACTCCTCTGTTTTATATTAAATAACAAGATTTAGACTGCCTGTATGAGGATTTGTGCATCCAGCTCCTCTCCACTTCCCAGCCACAGTGCTGATAACTGAGATGTTCACAGGTCAGTGCCAGCACCAGTGCTGCAGCTTCCTTTCCACTGCAGTTACATGCTTGTTGCATGGAGTCCTGCATCCACACAGCAGCCATGCTGCAGCTGCCACACTGCATCTAAACTGATGCTTCCTTGGACCTTCAAGGACCCTCAAAAATACCCAGCTGCAAAATGGTTTCTTCTAGAGTAGCATAGTCCTACCTTCTCCCTGTCCTGTGATCGAGGATGCTCATCTTGTGAAGGTGTCTCCTCAAGCATATCCATTGCCTGACTTCTACAGAGGATGCTGTTAGGGCAGGCTCTGGAATACAGAGCTTTGGGTTTACATGCCACCTTCTTTCCTGATATTTCTTTCGGTGCACAAGTTCTTTATGTGCTTGGATCCAGATCTGTAAAACAGCCTCTGTGAAAGGCAGTGGTAACAATGACTGTAGGATTGTTTCTATGTATATAAATTATAAAAAAGAATTATAAAAGAAAGAGGATTCAGTTTTATTTATTTTTTATTTATTTTCCTTTTACATAGTATAGAAATGTCTGTGACAGTAAATAAAAAAATAAATCAAGGTTATGCTGTTTCAGTGTTTCTTAGATTCAATGATTTGATGATAACAGCCTAGGGATTATAGCAATTGCAAAGGAAGCAATTAATTTTGCTTTTCAACCTGAAAGAATCCACATGCATATCTGAGGAGAAATCTGAAGTGGTCAAATGTAATATAGACGTTATGTTAGTGGGAGGTTTCACACTTCCTGGGTAAATATTCCAGCAAGCAAAGAATTATGCATCCAGTGCTACCATAGCATCAGATGTGGTTATTTGTAGTCCTGGCCACAACTAACATTTCAGTCTTCACAATGGACTTTTAACTGAGTTCAAGTGCCAATCCAACTAAACCATTAAATGAGAGGCGTAGGTAGGAGATAAATATCCATTTTTCCACTTCTGAGTATATGTAGGAAACTAAAGGTAAAGGGAAGTTTTAAAGCTAAGAAGGGAGGCACCTAATCAATTTACATAGCTATAGATGAGACAGTTCTGGAAAGCAGGACAGACTGTATTTCCACCTGAGACTGGTGAAGTTTGGACATCCATTTCACATTTTAGACAGAACCTGTTCAGACTGGCTCTAACTAAAGAGAGTTGTTGGTAAAATTGCCGATATTTTTTTTTTTCTCGCCAAGATTTACAAAGGGATATTAGTTTTAATAATGTGATCTATTTCAATATTATTCCTTCTTCAGATTTCTGCTATGCTTTAGGTCTGCATTCATGTATTGGTTTAGTCCATTGGCTGCATCTCTTGCTTCCTCACCAAAAAGTAGGTACTAATGGGATAGTAAGACAGGATCTCTCATCCAATATTGCTCAACCTTTAAGTGTTTCTATACCATCTATATTAAATAGTAATAACTTGTGTCAGATGGGAGGCCTTAGAAGCCTGGAGACTACAAAAACAATTGTGCTGAGATGTCTTTGATGCTAGAACAACAGCAAATGCTGAAATGAAAAAGAACAAAGAGTTATCTTTCCAATGCTGTACTATGTATTATATTTTCAGTTCACTGGAGAGAAAGTTTCATGCAAATTCTCCAGACAGGTAAACAAGTCTAGGAAAACACCACCCTCTGGGAAAGTTGCCCTAGTTCACATAGTCAGATAAACATAGAATTTTTTTTAAAGAGGCGGGTTGGAGACAGGACCCCAGCCTGGAGAGGATTAGTGAGAACAGGCAAAGAGATAGACGATAACAGTTTTATGAATTTGTGTTCATAGCTACTGGCACACCTAACAGTAAGCTATAGATGTGTGAAGACTGTTGACTGTTTTATGGCTTGTTTCCTTTGTATCTCTTTGCCCTAAAACAAGAAACAAGACATACATGAAAGCTGCATGGTGGCCAATCCACTATGTCAAGGTCCTAGGAGAAAACAGGATTAATTCTGCTGAACTTGGTCAGACCTACTAGATTATAAACACAAAGAATGAGAACCTGGCCTGAATACAAATGGCCACTTTAACATGAAGCAGAGGAATGGAGAAGACTGCAGGAACCACAATCTAAAGCTTCAATCAGAAGCTGTTGATCAGCCCCCGAGTACAAGTCCGTTCTTTCTGTTTGCCCTTCTGCAGTTCTTACGGCATTTGGATATCCACTAGCTTATATAATGCATAGTATTCACAGTCCAGCTTGTCTGCTGGGATAATATTCAAAAAATCCTAAATCTGAATTGCCCATTACTTTTGCCAAATGAGTTATTGTCTTAGCTGAGCATTCCTCAGTGTCTTCTTAATCACCATGCTTTTGTATAACATCTGTGATTGAGTACTTTGTAAGTATTTTTATGTTTAATAAGATTCTACAAAGAAGGATTTTGGATGAATTAGATGTCTTTTCTAGGGTCATAAAATAGTTTCCTATCTAGTTTGAAATGCATTTTATTCCTTATGATGCATTCAGTTGAAGCGTTGGTATCTCTGTAAAATAATATTGTGAGGTTTACAAGGTAGTGGCTATATTCAGTGTACAGTAATAATAGCAGCTCCCATCCAAGTCACATGGCCTTTACAATTTTGTATAGGATAATTCTCTCTCTTATGTGAAAGACCTAAGTAAAGTCTATTGAATCTAAATACACTGACCAGTATAGTATACTGTTACTAAATCTTTATCATGAGAATATAAATGAAGTCACAGGGAGTATTATTTTCAGCCAACCAATTTTATTTTTTTTTTAATGGGACTTAGATGACTTTACAAGATAACAAAGATTTTCCAAATTCCTTACAAAGTTTATTCTATGAACTTAAAGGATCAGCTCCTTCAACACCACCCATGAACTCCTTACAATACCTTGATGAACAGACACCAACTACCCTTACTGATTTCAACTGATTCAGATTTTGCTGTGTGTGATGCTTTACTGGCTGGGGCAGGAGAGTCCAGGGCTCACAAAGAAGCCTTGAATAGTGGTGGTAGGCTTGTGGGGTGCTAGGAAATCTTTAGCCCACAATGGGCATTCAGTTCTAGGGCTTGGGTACAAAACTTGGTTGAGGTTTATCACCACAGCTGTCTGTGTGAAATGCATTAGCCTGCACCAGAGAGTCAGCAGTTGTCACTCAAATGATAGGAAAGGAGGTTTCATTATGTGTGCTTTTTCTTTGCTAGTAAGTCTTGATTAGGTAGAAAGTAGAATAGAGGTTATTTAGTATAATCTCTTCAAGTCTGATACTTGAACAGCAAGCTAACATTGAAATACAATAGTCTCCTCACCTATAAAGACTAAATGAGAATGCATCTGTATGGGGTGGCTTCTTCACAGATCTGATAAATCCGATGATATGACTGAAACAATAATTCTAGCAAACCATGTAGCTTTAATGTTACTCCTTGGTTAGTAAGAGCAGTGTACAGGATGTGCTTAGGGGAGTAATCAGCTCAGTAACCAGTGGCAAAGCTCTCAGATAAGGAAAAGGGTGATGCTAATTTTTTTGTGGGAAAGTGTCATATTGTTTGAGGCACACTGTAGTTCTACCCACGCTTAGTAACATTCTGCCCACGCTTAGTAACAAGAAAGCAATGTAGTAAAATGTTATGATAGTAGTTGCTCAGAGCTACCAGTGAGGTATAAGCACCTGCATATTCCAGTTCCGTCTTTAAATCAGTTGTCAAAAAGCCCATCCCTTTCTAACGAGTTAACAATGTTTGGTCCCACAGTAATCAATAAGAATTTTGCCTCTGACTTGTAAAGGGCTTCAAGGAGAGCATGTTCGGCCTTTCAGCAGTACCATCTGACTCCTCCAGCCCAAGGAATCTAATGAACATCAGAATATTCTGAGAATAGTGTTAAAAAAGTTTAAGAGACCTTATTGCAGCTAGTATTTCCTATAGCTCAGTTTGCCTTTTCTTCTTACACTGTTATCAAAGACCATCCATATTTGACTACTCAATTCAGAGGTCAAACTCTAGTAAGACTATTTCAGTATTTCTATGCACTTAAAAACAATTCCCACTGTCTCTTTTGTGTGACATAACTGTAATTTTAATTATTGTTAGATTATCTGCAAAGAGTTATACAATGCTTCACATTTTCAAAACCTTCAGTGTTATTTAAAGCATTGTGGACACACGTGTGATAGGAATACTAAAGGGAGAATTATGACATCTGCATTGGAATCTAGGTGATCCTGCTCTATCTTGGAGATCCTGCTGTAGCAGGGGGGGTTGTACTAGATGATCTTTTGAGGTCCTTTCCAACCCCTAATGTTCTGTGATTCTGTCAATTACTAGAGGTATTCCAGCTGCCTTCAGTGCAAGGAATTTATCTGAATGTAGACTGAATTAGAAGTTCAAGAAAAAAATGTTCAAACTTGAGGCATTTCTTGTGATTTCAAAGCTTGGGTTTACTTGGGTCACAGAAATAATTTTTTCTGTCAGGCTGGAATAATTTTTTATGAGATTCCTACAGAAGCTTGGAGATTTGACATGGTACAATTAAGCACATAATGTTACAACAACCAGTAGTGTGTGAGAGTGAAGCACCTTGTCTATCCCCAGGGAGATTTGTGGTTGCCTTGGGAAAAAGCAGTATGTTGTGATGCTTCCTCTGCCTTTCCTTCCAGTGTTCTGTAGTCCATAGATTTCCTGAGCTACTAGTCATATCTTTACAACTTGTATAATTTAAGTCCATGGATGCATTGTTTTCCTATTTAGGAAATTTACAAGTTCTAGTCTACTTAACCTTTGATAGTATGGAAGGCAATCTGTACTTTTAACAATAATTGTTGCCTCTGTATCTCCTCTTATGCCACTGTGTTCTTTTGACATGAATGTCATCAGAACAGCAAATAATCAAAATGGCAACCTATCCTAGCTTTATAAAAATAGCATACTAACTATTTCACTTTTGTTCTCTATTCTAAGACTTTGTCTGTTTACCTGCGTACCTGAGCATTGAACAGATTTTTACAGACTTATTCACTAACTCTGAGATCTCTTTCCATAATAGTAATATTTAGTTTACAGCCCACCACTGTATAGATCTAGTTAGGACTGTTTTGTTTATGGTCTTGCATTTATGAGCATTACATTTCCCCTGACAGTTCATTACACAGCCAGTATGTAACATATATTAATTTTTAAAACCTTGAATTACCAGCAAATGTCATTGTTTTATGATCTTCACCCTTTTCTAGATAATTTGTGATTACACTGAAGAACACAAGCCTCAGCACAGATCCTGGTGATCTTCTTTTCCTGTAAAGTCATCTGATTATTTCAACCCTTTGTTCCTGTACTTTGATCAGATATGAAGTTTTGAGAGGATATTCCATACTATGATGCCAGCTTAATTTCTTGGAGACAGATGGTGTAAAATTGTTTGAAAATCTACAAACACAACATAACCTGAATTTCCCACATCTGTCTGCTTTTGAGGGTATGTCAAAACCCCTGATAAATTTGTGAGGTGTGAATTCCTTTTACACAAGTAGTGTCCACTCCTCCCTATTGTAAAATATTTACCATTTTTTGATCAATTGTTGGATATTTTTATTACAAGCTTCTACTAGTCTTCCTAATACAATTGTGAAGACATCCTAGTCTGCAGTTCCTTTTAAAAATCTTGGTCACATTGATAATTTCTCATTAATTTGTTATTGAGACCATTTCAAATCTTATCTTTTACTATTTGATAAAGGGATTCCAGTTCCCTTTGCAAAACCATGCATGGGTCTTTAAGTGCACTATGTAATTTCAAAACAGGATGCAAATTTCTAGATCTCCATGCAGCAAAACCAATAATGAAATTCTGCTTTATTTAGAACAGTTACCTTGTCCCACTGAATAGCCACTGAGCAGCTTTTCTTTCACAAATTAAACAACCAGGTATTGGGAATGCACTCAGTCATTACAGTCACATCCTTTCAATCTGTAGACTGAGGCAAGTGGAGAGCCCAGATGAATCAATGACTTTACTTCTGTTTACTTCACTGGACAGGAATTAAGGACTCACTTAATTGTACTGGGAGGTGGATACCTGCATACTCAGAGTATGCTGAGAAGGATTAAATTCGCCAAAATAAATCTTCAGTCTTCAGCCAGGTAAGATTTTTATTTGCTACGTTTATTGCCACTGATTCCTGTTTTGTCTCCAAGTAAGACATGAAGAGTTTTGGTTCACTGATTCTTGTGAAAAGCAAACTAATTTCAGGATTGCCCTATTAGGATTAAGATTTATAGGACTGGAAGCCTTGGGACTCTCTGAGCAAAATTCTGTATATGTTTTCAGCTTTTTTTTTTTTTTCTGCGGATGTGTTTTTCAGTTTGGAAGTTCTACCTGGCTCCCCCCTCCTGGTAGTTGTTTTGATTTTAGAAAGTACTAGCCTCAGTGGCCACTGTCATCTGCTGTCTTATTAAAGTGTGTGTTCTGCCATCAGCTTCTTAGGAAAATTTAACTACATAAACAGATTTCTCTGGCCAAGACAGCTTAGAAAGTCTGCAGCATAAAGTTCTGCCATCAGGAAAATAGGGTTTGGAATTGAGAATGTTTTTGCTGGGCTGATGGAAACTTGGCACACTGCATAATAACTTAAAGTTAATGAATACGGGTGGAAAACAGGCCCCAAACTCCTGGCAGAGAAAGTAAGCCAGGACTGGAGGTTTAGTAAACAATCTGCTCACACACAAATCCAGCTCCGAGGGGTAGGGTTAGTTTTGGTCACTGCAACTTCAGGTGCTGGTGGTGAAGGGGGAAAGGACCATGGCAGACAGGAGCTTTGCAGTCAGTGCTCCTGTGGGATGGACTGTATCAGTGAAGTCTCCCAGGTCTCTCCTTACCCCTGCCCTCCCTGGAACCATGCACTGGAGGGTAGCTGTCGTACAACCACCATCCTCTAAGGTGGTAAAAATATGCTTTAGTCCAGAGGCTACTTTTTGGAATTTATCCTTGATACACAAAATAGATTCATGTATCCGAGTGCCTTTCAGATAGGCTAAGTCTAAAATACATAATCTTAAAGTACCTACTTGGCTGTCATTTAACTCTGCAGAGGTTGACTATTGTAAGTACCAAAGTTTCTATCACTTAAATTTCTTCCACATCTGAATGTTTGCAACTGTTCATACCCTGGAGTTGCCAAAACATCATCACACAAGCATCTTTAGCTTAGGCTTCAAACCTATTTGAGGCCTATAAACTAGATATCATTCTGGCTGGCTGGCTGGCAGAGCCTAATCCAGTCAGCAGACTTGGATCAAATCTTAATTTCTGCTGTTCATTTAAAGTGAGACCAGACGGTGTAATACCCCTTTTACTTTTGTGGCTATAGCATTATCCTGCAGTTAATTTCCTTCTCTGCTTGACTGCTTATCTCAGCAAGCCAATGATGAGGTGTTCATTCTGACAGGCAGCTGTGTCAAACAGATGTTATCTGGGGGCATGTTTAGGGATAGTCAGTAGGAAGAGACTTGTGTTCCAGTTAAGCAGTGAGTAGTCACAGGAGAGGTGGAGTGGGCCTGAGCTCTTAATCTTTCCAATCCTGGATGAACATGCCAAACTCTAGATGATAAATGTTTCACTAGTTGTTAACATTTCCATATCCTCCTTTAGATTTTCTTGCAGAAGGAAGGACAAAGTAACCTGCTCTGGAAGTGCTCAGTAATCTGAAAACTGGACACCCAAAGCATGCGGACGCACATTCCTCTGTGCAGGAAAAATATGAAAACTCTGTCTCTTTAAAACTCTGTCTCTCCAGTCTGAGGTGGGGGCTTTAATCAATATGCTATAGAGTAAGAGAGAAGCAATACATTCCTCTTACTGTGTTTTGTGAGAAGAGGGTTGGTTTACAGACCTGCAGTCAAGGACAGATGCTTTCTGCTGGGTCCAGGAATACCAGTGTTGGTTCACAGCAGCTAGTCACCCCTGCCCTTCTTCAGGCTGTTAACACATGCATGCATTAATTTGCTTCAGGTACAACAAAGGAAATCAGCTCCAATAGTGCAGATTGTTGGCATGAACTTGACTGATTTTCCTTGGGATGAAGTAGGGAGTTGCCCCATAGACTGAGTCAGTCACAAGTGGGCTAGGGCAGGGATCTCCTAAATACCCTAAATATCTAAAAATACTTCAAGTGGGAGGTTCCTCCTTTTATTCCATAACTCCATGCTGAAATCTCTGGAAAAATGGTTTTAAAAAGCTCTGGATGCACCCAAATCCCTCTTTGGCACAGTCCACTACCTCATCATTTCTATCTCCAAGTACGCCCTGTTTCTTGCTCATCCTGGCCTCCTTGATACTCTTGTCAAGATGCTTCTTAATGTGGCATGAGCAAGATTAAGAAATGCAGGGACAGGTGCTCTGTGGTCAGTAACCTTTGCTCTTCTGGGTGCCTCCAGGTGGGCTGAGGAGATCCCTGTCCCCAGCAACCTATGCTGCTCCCAGAACATGGCTTCCTCCTTAAACATCATGTTCCTTCTTGTTTACTTTTTCTTGCCAGCTCCCTTTTATCAGCTCTGATCTCTGGCTGATCTGGCACTGGGCTGTTTTCTGCAGACTTAGAGACAGAGGAGTGTGGGGAAGGGATGAGAGAGGAGCAAGGATGGGTTGAGATATACCATGAGTGCAGTTAGCCAGTTAAGGAGCTGCAGCCCAGATCTATTGCTACAACTACTTGTGTAAGCTCCTTAACCCAGCTCAGTCAGACAGACATAAATTTCAACTGATTAAATACCACATAACTTGGATAATTTTGACCAATCTGAGTTAGAAATTAATTATATTAGCACTTTATCCTGGTAGATCTGAAAGGTGTAATGAAAAGAGGAGGTGAAGCTTGGAGTAAAACAAACAATAGGTGCCTACAGATTATGACCAGGCTTAAGTTTGGCCAGAAGCAGACATGCAATGTCCGTTCTGTATCTCAGCAAGGTCATTGCTGACATGAGACTACATCTCACTAATATTAAGTAATTTCAGAAGACGATATCATCCTGGAGTAAATTCCAAGGATGTATTTTTGGGTTTGTTACCTTCAGGTTACAGATTTTTTGATAACAACTTTTAGCATGTTTACTAGGGGTCACCTGATATATATTTTGTAGAGATAAAACAGCTTTTTCCAGATTTCTACAATCATTTCAGCCTTTATATATTTTTCTCTCCCCTGTGCTAAGAAGAAATGACATTACTAATATGAATTGTATAAAAGTCAAAGAGAAAGAGACAAGAAACTTATTCACAAAAAATTATTGTAGAAAGTAGGGGTGGAGTTTTCTGTGTGGTCTGATAGAGTCAAAGGCTATGATTTTCCCAGATAGGAAAATTAGCATCTATATTGCTAGGACAAAGCTCCAGATTATCTCTGTTAAGAACACAAAGGGAAAGGTAAATAGGAACTTTAAATATGAATATGCTTATTTCCTTTCAGACATGAATCATCAAAAGAAAGATAAATTTAATTTCATTTGGAAGGTTAGACCAACTGCTGTGTGGCAGGAGAGAGAGCTAACACATACTTTGGTTTCATTTAACTGGAAAGTGATGAGGCAACTATGTGAACAAGGGTTTTAAATCATTTAATATCTTTTGCATACTGAATAAGTGGAAGTTGGCACAAAGACAGCTTCCATATTCATATCAGCAGCAGAATACAAATGTATTTATCACATCAATGGGGCTAATTTCTTCAGATTTAAAGAAGACTACTGCATGTATACCTCTAAAAGCCTTCTGGTAGGGTACAGATAGCATTAATTTCCAAATAAAAGAAATAACCTTACTGGTAAAACCATGGACTTTTCTTTAACTTGATAATTTTTAAATATTGGACAGACCTCATTTTAATCAGGGTTGAATCTAAGTCTTATGATATTCTACATCGGTTATATTGTAACTTAAAATACATATTCCCTATGAATATCACAGTGACATTTAAATTAGGTTTTGCCTTGCATCTGTGTAATGTAAACAATTAAAATAGGTTGTTTTTTTCCTATATAACTTTGTTTCTCTGTTAAAGATAAAGCAGACTACATATAAAGTTGTCCTTTAGTCTAATTAATTATCTTTTTTTTTTTAATAGAGGTAAATATATGTTGCAGTAATCATTATAATCATCATATCATAAGCCTCTGACATGCAATGATTGTTAATCTGCTGTATTCTCTAGTTTGCCACAGTTCATTGGCATTATCATTGATATTGATGTCTTTATTTTTTCTGGACACTAAGTGAGCAATTCATCAAGAGAACAACAAAGGCTGGAATGGAAAGATAAAACATCCAGGTCAGTAACTCGTCGAGCATCTCACACCCAAAAATGTGTTGGAACATACAGAAGCCACAAGCTGATTTGATACCTGGACTTGCCAGGATGGTTAGTAGTGAGAGTGTCAGTGCATAAAAGGGTGCTGGTGCCTTGGAGTACTGGCTGTGAACCCACACACTCACAGTACAGTATATTTCAGTAAAAAAGGTCTGCTGACAGAAGTCTGAGGGGAAAAAAAGAATTTAAAAAAACCTTGTTAGCCAATATCAAATTATTTCCAAATTCACTTTTGTGTAATACATTTCTAAATACTTTCACAAACAAAGAAGAATGCTGAAACTGAGAAGTATTCAGCTATCGAAAGATGCAGACAACCACTAAGAGAGACTGACAGTCCTAGCCTGGGCTCTTGGACTTTCCAGCATGTTTACATCAGGCGATGGCTGAAATGTGTTCAGGCCTTTTTTTAAAAGTAGGAGCCTAACAAGATTGGGTGAAGTGTCCAAGCTCATGATACGGTCAGTGGAGAGTATTAGCAAGACCACAGGAATCCCTTTCCACTGGCTATAAAATGCCCCTATGTGCATTTTTAGTGTCCACTTGCTGGAGCAAGCTGATGGGAAAAGGGTTTAGTATTGAAAATCCCATTATGTATGCTCATGCCACACTTTCCAATTACTAAATCCATATGTAAGTCTACCTGTTAAGTAGAGTGTTGCTGGTTTTATAACTGAAATTTCTGGGACTAAAAGAGCTGCTCTTCCATTAAGACAACCAAGAATGAGACTTAAGGAAGTCAGAGCTATTTCAAACACTTCCATGCACAAGAAAATAACCACACTTTGCCTTAAGTAACATAACTGGCCATTAGATTAAACAATCCTGAAATGAGAGAATAATATTTTGTCACTGTTTGAGATATGAGGATGAATACCTGGCATGATATTTTGATTCTGAGTATTAATATTCAGTATTGCTATTACACTGAACTAGTCAGTAGCCAGGTCATCTCACAGAAGCATGAAAATGCAACCCCTATGAAGAAGTGATAGTGTAGTTTCCAGACTATATTTTATGTATTAGCCCTTTTATATCTTTAAACATTAAAAGAAATCCCAACCCTAGAGTTAGCAGTTTTCCCCATTAACACCTAGGGTAACAGTTGGACAGGCCAGTGAGGCTAGGTAGAACTTAGGTTTGAGGTCACATTATGTTTTTCAGTTGTTTCCATTGTAGTCTTTGAGCATCTCCTATTGTTATGACATCGGTTTTATTTCTTAAAAACATAAATGCAAACCACTAGGTAGGACAGGAAAAGGATATGTTCTTTTCTAGCATTTTACCACATTAATGATGCCTTCCTCAGTGCAATTGCATGTCCAGTGTATTGCATGTCCTGAATTTTTCAATGTGCTTGTACTTCTCCCCAAATCCTCTGTTTTAAAGAATATAAGCAACACTTCAGAGAGAAGCTTCATTCCTTCTCAGTGCAGGCCGATGTAGCAGTAGCCAGGCAAGGGATCTTGAATTGCAAATATTCCCTAACCAATTTTTTCCTACTAGCAAGCTGTCACTTAGTAGTTTGGGTGCTTTCATTCTTTTTTTCTCTCTCCAGAAGAAATTTGTCTTACTGAAAATATACACCTTCCCAGAGGGATATATACTTGGATGAATGTGTGCAACTGTCAGATGAGATTTTTTTTCTGCAAGAAGCTCTGAGTTTTGTATTTTAATGAAATAAGAGTGAACGATTTGGTTTCTGTAGCCTTATCAGAACTTTGACAAAACAAACAAAGAAACAAAACCCCCAGACCCCAAAACAACCCAAACCCAAGAAGCTCCAACAAGAATCCTGAAGATCTTTGTTTCATTTGAACCTAAAAACAACTTTCACTAGCTGTACATGACTTGAGATCTTTGAGCTTGGATCACTTGGAAAAAAACTAATTCTCCTTAAAGTAGCAAAAAACTGAGTTACAGATTCATAACTAAAAAAAAAAAGAAGCATGAATAAAAGATGTCACATTCCACTATTGAAATACTGCTCCATCATTGTATTTACTTTAGTACATAGTACAGGCCTCATGACCCATCTGAAACCTGGAATGAAATTAGTAAGAAAGGTAAATTCTTTTATCCATCTACTGCTCCCAGTGATCACCACATCCTCTGTCAAAATGATCCATGTTGTCTAAAAGTCATCATATAACTTGCTCAAACTAAGCTAGCTCTTCCTGACTGGAGTGGCATAAAAATAAGAGGGAGAAAGAGCGGATGGACAAGAACCTCCTGCACTCTGGAAGGGATTACTATGAGCAGCTGAGAAGTGAAGACAAGCAGAAGGCAGAGAACCTGCCATCAAAGTGTTTTGAAGAAAGAGGAATTCATGTGGTTCACAGTTCAATGGCTGTCCCTGCACTGAAATGTTGCAGTGAATGCAACTTTTCTTCCTATCCTGTGATCAGGCTAGCACTGGAATTGATGGCCTGGTCTATTTTTGCAGCATGTCTGCTGACAATGAGCTTGAAGGACTTAGGTGTTTTATATTTGTCCATAAGGCAAAGCATAGTATCATGTTTGCATTCAAAACATCTCTGGTTTAGAGCAATAAGCAGACTGTAGCCAGGCTACTCCAGAAGAAAGGCTGGTTACTCCAGTGATCACTTTTCTTATTAACAGGAGATGATTAAAATGTGATCAGGGTTTCAACTTAAACTCTGAAGCATAATCCACTGCTACTTAAACATTCAGAGCATGGAGAATGGAACATTTTTTTGTATTTTAACATGACAGCCAAGTGAACCCATAATCTGAAATAACGAGTCACACCATATGGAGTCACTCCATCTTTGGTCTGAAAGATCTAAAGAGTCTGCAATGACCAGAATCCCTAAACTGTGTTTGCTTTTCACAAGTAGTTTATTTCTATTATTGGTGATATTCCTATTATTAGATAGTAAATAAAAGTCTCATTCCTTTCTAACATATCCATTGTCCTGCTCCTTAACATCAGGAAATACCAACTGCTGACAACTAGTGTCTTCCTTTGACAGTGTTGCTTAACCTCATTCTGAAATATGCCCTTCTGCAATTTCTTTGCAGAATTTCTTTTTGCCATAAAAAACCAAACAGGTAAATGGTGAATTTGGGTGTGCTGATACACCAGGACACTTTTTGTGTCCATGCATGAATAGCGTTTACACAAATATCCACAGCATGAGTGACTGACAGTGCTACCAAGTATCTTCAGATGATTTCTTCCACTGTAGGCATGATGCTAGTTGGAGGGAGAAGACATGACAAGCAACCTACATTCTTTACTGGTGTCCTACATGACAAATTTTATAAGGTATCTTAGCTCCTTCCACACTTCTGTATTGAGCAGCTGAGGGTACAGAGGAAGGCTGAAGCCTAGCCAATGGCAATTCTTCGTTCAGGAAAACTCCAACCATTAAAACACAGTTTAAGATCACGTATAAGCCTATCAGTATTTGTCACTGTGGGAACTTCATGTCACAATCTGATAATAATAGTTACAGAAAGCTGTGAAGTGCAGGTCACTTAGGGGCAAATCCAACAAATTTTGTACTATCATTTTAACAGTTCTGCTGAGCACATTGCCTAGTTAAAACTGTGCTGAAATTGTGGGAACTAAACCCATTATTACATAATTTCCAAGGAATTTAGAGTAAGTCTGAAGCTAGCAAGGGCTTGTCTGAACATGAACAAAGAAGAAATCATACTTCTCCAAAGAAGACAACTGGTTGTTTATTTTTTTTTCCCCTTCCATACTTCTAAATTTTCTTTTTTACACCCTGTACCAGTTATCGGAAAAAAATGGTAAGACTCTGTCAGCCCTATGGAGAGCTGCCTTTTTCTGCAAGCTTCAGTTACTGCTAGAAGCTAACCAGCAATTCTATCTCTAGCATTCCTGAATTCTGTATGATAAATCCAGAAAAATCACTACTTCTGTTCATCTATCAAACTTTGGATACAAAACAGGACTGAAAGTTGCTCTCAGTGGTTTTTCATCTAGATACACTTAGTACCGAAAACAACTGGAAGATACAAAATGTATAGGCCTTCAGATGAAGCGTAGTAGGCCTTTGCCATTGCTGACATACACAGAGAATTAATTTTCATCTAAACTGTAATGACTAAATTCACTTGATAAGGGAGAGGAAGAATTTTATTGTTTTGTCTTCCATGTAATTGATAAGCAAAAATATGTGTTTGACAAATACTCCTTTTCTGCATTTGGAGAAAAAAGATTATGTATTTCTTCCACATGATAATTATTAATTTTAATTTCCAGCTGTACCTGGATATGTTATTAAACAGGTTCTGTTACAGGTTTTTATCTGTAAATTAGAGAGTTGCAGATAGCTTGGATCTTGGATCTTTTAAAGTCATACCTGTTGTCTGCTTGTGTTACTCGACAAACCATGAACATTTTCAAAAATTGTAATAAAATTACTATTTCTGGTTTTATTTTTAAAAAGAGAAAGGGAAGACCAGTCTTTTTCTAGGTATGTTTTTTAATTCCTAAATAAGCAGCTAGACATCTGACAGGGTAAATAATATGCTCAATGCTGAATAACACTCAGTAAACAATTAAAAGAATGTCAGGAGACTCATTTAGTATGATCTTGTTAAAATAACTTAATCCACTTGTTTTAATGAGATTATAATTTTGATCAAAATCAATGTTACACTGTATTAGACTTCTCTAATATAGTACTTGGTATCACTACAGTATCACATTTCAGTTAAAAAAAACCTGAATGACAAAAGGTAAATACAGGGTATAAGGAATTAATTAAAACAGTATGTGCAAGATGAAGTTGTTCTTTGTCAGTCACTGTGGAAACAAGATCCCTCGGAGTCACAACTTGGCCTTCTATGACTCAGTTCTTACTAGACACTTACCTAGGCCTGTGTTCTTTCGTGCACTGTGTGGTAAAAGGCTATGGTACAATCCAGTGGATGCAAGCTAAATCCAAGTAAAATCAGATTAGATCTGTAGACACTATAGTTAGAGAATGAGGACATTCTTAATTCTATAGTGAATTAGTCACTGGAACTAGTTCCCTAAGTGCACAATGGACACCTCTTCAAATAGCATTTTATATCAATACATTACCAAATATTTTTCTAAAATAAGTGTGGTAGTTGAGCAAAGTCATTTAGTGGGAATCAGTCCAAAGAGCTATGCAGGAAGAAAGACACATCTTATTAATAGTGACAGTTTATCCACTAGTGGTATCTGTATGTTGGGTTCTGTGCTTGTGTCAGTCTCACAATTTGTTTGAAACATCTATTATTTTCCAGATCTCTTTTCCCCTAAAGTATTATTTCTTTTCTTTAATTTTAAAACTTGCATCTACTTCCAAAAGAGACATTGGAAAATTAATATTTTCTACGGTATAAATGTTTCTGGAATTATTCATTAACTTAAGTACTAAAAAAATGAGTACAGAACTGACATTTATGACAAAGACTAAAAAAATGAGTACAGAACAGACACTGATGGCAAATCCTAAGTGTTGGCTTTGATTTGTCTGTATCTTGAGGGTTGCAGATATTACTTTGTGAGTCAGAATCCTGTAAGAATGTCCTTTTTACCCTCTGTTGGCATCTGGAAGGAAAAGAAATTTGTGTTGCATGCTGCTACATTTTATTGTAGATGATTGCTTTTGATATTTGGTAGAAAAAGAAAATATGGATTAAATTAATGGCAAGATTTCCAAGACCAAAAAAGACATTGGACAAAGACTGTTGCGAAATCATTAATCTTTGAAAATATCCACAGAATCACTGAACACAATAATGAGCAATATACCAGGTAGGTATTTGTGTACTTATGAATTCACATCTCCTTAGAAACAGAGGTGACAATTTGCAGATCAGTCCATTGACTTCCTGAAAAAAAAAAAAAAAATCAAATAATGTAATGAGGAATAACAATGAAATTCCTCACTTATGAAGTGTGCAAATATTTGCCGACTGGTTACAACTTTATAAAGCATTTTCCTCTACAAAAGCCAAACCCAGAAGCTCTATTTCAGACAACCAGACATAAGCCATAATAACAGAACATTAAAGTTGTACTGCTAAGTTTTCAAAAATCAAGACACAGGTAGTCAAGTACGGCTATTAAGTTTTCATGTTGGCCCCTTGTGAATATGCATTATTAAACAGGTTTTAGTGTTCTTACAGTGTGCCATAGCTTGCATATGAATTTGTATTTTGTGGAAGTAATTTAAAATGAATGAAACAAAGCTTTGAAAGGCTGTTTACTAAGTAATGTCACATTCTAATTTTAAAATTGGGTACCTTAATTATGTTAGTAGAGTATATACGTGTAATTAGGCAATACAGATATTTAATTTTGTGTTGATTATCGTGTGAAATTATGAACAGAATAATCTTAGGAAATTGTGGCCAAGATTGGCACCTTAGCAGTTTGAAAGTTCTCCATCTTCATTATATTTTTTTTTATAACATGTCATAGAACAAGAAGTTTGTTAATATGTACCACTTCAGATCATGTCCTGTATAAACAGTGATATGCAGTGCGCAACATGGAGACAGACCATGGTTCCTTCTCATACTCCATAGCCAACTATTCACAATCCAGTGTTGAAATTTGCATTGCTTAGGGTTACTTGCTGTATCCTGAACACATTCGACTGGATTTAGGCTGTCTTCCACATTTCTCTGTAAAATCCTATTATCACTCATATTCATTGTCTTGATCTTTCAATGTAAGCTCCTCTTAAAAAATTGGCCCAAGCACTGGCAATATAAATATCAGGGTGTTCTTCAGTATTTGCTGAAAATCTAGCATTCAGACTAGCCTTGAATATATCATAAGTGAAGATATCTTTAGACCTACATGAGAACCAGAATGTTCTCCTACTTTACTACTCCATATTCAATTAGAGAAGGCATATATCTGTCTGACACTGGTTGAAGCACCTGATTTTGTTTATAGTGGCTTAGATATGACATATTTTAGCAGCCTATACCATTCACAGAGGTCTTTATCTCAGCCCTGTGTAGATGCAGTCCAAGCAGCTGCTAATGTGGTGTCCACAGAGCTCAACAAGGTGCAGATGTGCCTACAAGACAGTGGAGCATCTGAGAAAGAGCAGATCAAGGCTGACCTGTGATTGTGGCACCAGGAGACATCTGTGTGTATGGATACCACCATTCAAATTTCCTTTCACTTACCAGTTGCAAATCAGGGGTTTCCTGGCCACAACATTCAACCTGGTGGAGAAAGGGCATATCTGAAAATTTGCTATATTAATTTGCATTTGTATAAATTCTTGGCATATGGCCTCAGCACTTGCCTAATCCTAGACTGCAGGATAATTTTTGAAGTTTATATAATTTTTGATAACAATAATTTTGGATAGGACATTGGTGCCCATCCTCCCCTGATAGGATATTGCTCTGGGTACTTATGGCAGCTGAGACCAAGTGGTTAGGAACATGAAGTGAGGTGCCTAGAAGATAAGTAATGCTAGAAACGAAGCAGGCACAACTGTTGGCTAGCAATGAGGTAGACTCTGAATGAACTCTATCCCACCTGAATACACAGGGCACATAAGCTGTGTCTGCTTTCTTCTGCAACACTTGACGCCCATTCCTGTTCAGCATGGAAGGAGATTTGAGTGATTAACCTTGTTTCTTGATATATGCTTAAGGCATTAGTCCAAACAATTATTAGCATTTTTAGTCAATGTATCACTTAACTTTTGATCAAAAAAAAAAAAAAAAAGCAGTATCAGCACCTGTAGTTCATTGACCATAGATTGAGAACTGTACTTATGTCTGAAGAGGCTGTTTGCATATTTTCTTAGTTGCAGGGAAAGCAATTTCCCTGGAAGGAATTTAATACACGTAATTGTTCCTACTCACTGCTCGATCTTTATCTATTTTGCTGTTAATTAGCAGATCACACTTTCAAAAAAAAGATATTATATAACATTTAGTTATGATTATGAGCTTCACCCAGTGGGTGCTGTCTTCTGTGTTGATCTCAACCCAGGCATGGATAAGGAAGCAAGTGCATGATTTACTAGGCTCATGACAACAGATAGGAGCAGAAAAAAAAAAATCTATTGGAATCTGAAGCTCCACTTGTAAGTGCTACAACTTTCAGTTTGGGGACCACCAACTGAAATACTTTGGGATGATGATATATCAACAGAGGAGAATGAGTATTTGCAACAGAATAGTGGAGACCTGCATGTGCTACTGTTTTTGTTCAGGACTGCAGCATAGCACAAAAATCTTTCTGACTGTTCTTTTTAAGATAGACCTCACACACTGTAAGCAACTGGACAGAAGGTAGAGTGTTTTCACACTCTCATGAATTTCTAATTGGTAGCTAATGATGGATTGTTACCTCCAAGTAATGAAGTTATTTGCCACAGGGTCGTAGTTTGAACAGACATCTGGTAATGTGCATGTGTAAGTGAAACAGTCATAAAAATTAGAGTCTTAGGTTATAGGACTCTTTCAGGTCAACAGATTCCCTTTCCTAGAGATAATTTTGTTTGAATTTGATATGGAACAAAAATTAAAAATCAGTCCTGTTGGAAAAACGAAGTCTGGGACACGGGTCTTGTTTGTGCTATGTGTAAGCAATGCAAATTGGCTTTAAAAGGAATTGATATTCTATTTGCATCTACTTTAAGTTTGCTTTATAACTCTGGACTGGTATAAAGGGGCCTTTGGGAATCCTTGAAGAAATTTTCAAAGTTGTTAAGGGAAAATACATGGTATTCACATTGGTTTTCATAAGATATGAAGCCAACTTAACTGGCATTATCTTTAATCTTTTATTCCCCAAGGTAAGATATGTGAAGTACAACACAAACAAAAAACAAAAGCAAAATGGATTTGGAATCAAAATGTCATCCGAGCAGTTAGTCAAGAGCATTGTTGTAAACCACTCTGTGAAATTGTGTTTGCGTTTTTTTTTGGTTTAAATGGTTATCTGAAAAGAACAGGCAACTAAAATGCAGAAGGTATGTGTCATATGTCTGGTGTGATGCTATAATGGTATGGTCTAATGATTATGGAGTATGTACCTGAAGGTATTTAATCTGAGTATATGATTTTACTCAATGTTATAATAAAGCCCACATTTCTCCTTTCTCCTCCAATGAAGCTGAGAAAAAAATAAGTGCGTTTTGGAAAAAAAAAAACCAGTATATCTACCAAATCACTAAAATCTGGGTTATGTGGTAAACTAAGTAAAAAATTGTGTGCTTTTTGGAACCCATTAGATATTTTTAAAAAGGAAATCAGAAGACATCTTTGGAAAGTAAACATTCTATTTCAGATTTGTCCTTGCTGCAGAAGATCAGATGCATTAAAATGACACTGCCCTCTCCATTAGAATTCTTGTTTCTTCCCACAAAAAATCTGTAAACCATGAAACAGCTACAGCACTGAATCATAGCACCAATTCAGAACTAGGAAGTACAGTATTGGAGATACTGTAATTTGAGCTGCAGGATAAAACTAAAATCCTTTCCAGAGATTAAAAAGAAAGGCACTATCTTTTTGAGGTAAGTGTGTCAGGCAAAATATGTCAGAAAAATTACATCTTTGGTTATTATTTTGCACTTAGCTAACATGCACTAGAGATTTTAAAAACGGATATAACTTTTTTTTTGCTTAATTTTTATGTATTATTTGTGAACATTATTAAACAGTTGCTTTTATGCCCACCTGAGGTGACTGCATTTTAGCAAAATATGTGTTAAAAAAGTGTTTATTAAGTAAATTGTATATTGATTATTTTACAGTCCTTGAGGACAAAACATATACAGTACTCCAAGTTTATGAATAATATATAGTATAAAAATAAGGTAATACTTCTCTTGGTTAAAAGAACTGTAGAACCTATGGTATTGTAACAATTTGCATGGATTACTATTGTGTCTATTAACATCTACATTTTAAGGTATTTGCATGTTTAAACCACTTCCTCCTATTCCCATAACCTCCCATTGTTTTGTTGCTCTAACTGTGTAATGCTGAAAAAAAAAAAAAAAACAACCAAACAACAAAACAACAACCCCAAACAACCTGATTCTGAATTATGGAATTTAATCTTAATTTCCAACTAAAATCATGTCAGGTCATGTCAGATGGTGCAGAGAAAGAATAAGAAATGCCTCTTTCTCTGTTACATGTTAGGCTGTTATGCATATATATATAGATGTAAAATATATATTCTAACGTATTCTGCATATAAAAGAGGAAGCTTAGTGGACTTGTAATTATTTGATCATGAAATGCCCATAAAATACCCAGCAACATATGTGGGTAGCCCTGTGAATGGTCAGTATCAAGTATTTAAACAAGTCTAGAGAAATAAAAAGAGATAACTGATCACACCAACGCTAAGAATTCCAGTTCAAGCCCTGTTTAAAACAGATCCAAAATATCTTTTCAGATATGATTCTTACTCAGAAATTAGTGAAATGAGCTACCTGAGCATAAGATTAAAATAAATGCCTCAGCTTGCATACCGTATAAAAATAACGTGACCTAACATGTTAGAAAATAATAAATGTGGTTTGGTTAGTCATTTTGTAAGAGCACAGATCTGGATTTTCAGATGCTCACTTTGTGTTTTACTTGGCTCAGACAACTCTGCTTTAAAGTCTTGTGCCATGATGGAATGATAATTGGGTGTTGATGAAAAACATCAATCATCATTGTATTGTGATTCGAGTTATATTTGCTTTAAAGTTGAGTGGTAAGATGTTGTGAAATAAACTGTGTGGGTTTGGTGATTGCACTTTAAAAGCTCCTTCCTTTCCAGTCCAAGTGTGAATCACTCCTTAAATCAATAGACCTTATTGAAACTCTAGGATTACCTGAAAGAGTTTTGAAGAGTTTGTCGGTCAGAAAAAAATACTCTTACTCTTTTCTAGTACGTATCTCTTTTTGTTCCATATCCTCCCTAATACTTCTGAACCCTTACCATAGACATTTTTCCACCCTTCATGCTGGGGCAAGCCAGCCTGGTTTTGAAGGTTTTTTTTTAACAAAATCACTGAAGTGTTCTGTTATCAGTAATTTAAATGACTCATGTGCAAAGCAATCAAAATAAAGACAAAATTTCCCAAAGTTTCATTGATCTCTTTGGCTTATTTATGCCGGTTACTTTAGATCATCAGAAGGAAGTTAATCTTTGCCAATGGTTGAAAACAAGTATCTAATTACATAAAAGATATTATATAAAGCTGAAACTTTATAGATGAAACTGATTTGATTGTTACTTCCATGATAACCAACTGTTAACATCACCAACGCTTGGCTGATCAAAAGGACAGAGCTGAGGTTTGTTAGATTTGGTGGCTCAGCAAGTCCAGAGCAAGCATGTGTCTTACAAACAATGGCTACAAGTGATGTAATCAATATGCAGTGCAGCTAGTGTGTCAGTGTGTATCTTCACAGAAGGATACAGATGATGCTATGGAGGCCTTCATCGCTGGAGATGCATTTCATCGGACTGTCCCTTGTGCTCTTTTCCTCCTTGGATGCTGACACCACAAAGTAAACAGGCTAAAAATTCATATATATATATTTTTTTTTTTTTTTTTTCTCTTGGTTAATATGTGCAGGCATCAGAGCAAGATTCCTACACCAATATGAAGTTCTTTCATTCCAGTGCACAGAAGCAGAACAGTGCTGTTCTGTTCCTGCTTTTTCACATCCAACATGTTAAAGCTTCTGAGGCTTTTAGGGGTAAATAGCCAGTGATCAGGTGTTTCTGACATTAGGGTGGGATTTCTTAGGTCAAGCAGGTCATACATATGTGATTTTAAATAGACATTTGTGTATGTCAGAAGGCATAATAAGGTTCAGAGCTGAAGTAATCTGTTTTATGGAGAAGCTGTGTGAAGAGGAGGGATTATCACCTTAGGCTTTTGTTCTTTGGTGTTCTTACACTATAAAAACTAGGCTGATGTGTGAAACTGAGTCAGAAAGTTTTATGACTAGGGAGCTTGGCTGATCAAGGCCAAATGAAAGAGAACTCAATAATGTGGCAAATGAACTGGAGAAGTGTGTTGCAACCGATACAACACAAGCACATTTGAAGATGTTGATGAGAAAGGAGTAAACAGTAAAAGAGTTATATGTGAGGAATCTTTTTTACTCTTTACTGCAAAATATCTGGGTTCTTCACTCTCCTTTTTCCTCCCCTTGTCATCCATCTTCCCCTGTTCTCACTCAAACACTTCTCTTTAACCTCCTCCTCTTTGATTACAGTGTCCTTGTTTTTCCACTCTGAAAGTATGATCAACATGCCTGGGAATGCGTGGTGCAGACTGTTGGCTACAGCCTCTCACTTATTTTGGCTACAGAGATTACTATTAATTCTTACATTTCTCTGCCTTTCGCCCCCTAATGAACACAAACCACTTCGAAAATTATGAAATTAATTAATGATGCCACAAGACTTCTGCCTAATTTTTCTTTAATAAGGGTTTAGACTAATTTCTGCTTGAGCCAGAGGCTGAAATTATCTGACAGGGTCGTCTAAGTAAGAGCTTTTAGGTTTTAGTTTTCAGCTTTCAGAATCTAAGAATCGCCTGCTTTAGGGGGAAAAAGAAACTTCAAAAAGAAAACAGAAAAAAATCCAAACAAATAAAAATAAGGCTAAGCTTCTGGTATTCACATACTACTTCAGTTTTCCCCAACTGTCTCTGTTCTTCTTTGCATGCATAAGAGGGCTTGTGCACACTGACCTGCTCCTGGTCCTTCAGAAACTCATCAGATTTTGAATGTGAAGCAAAGTTCTGATTACTGTCAACAGCAAGTGCCTAAGAACCTCAGAATGATTAAGGTTAACAGGCAATTCTCAGTCGCTTCAGACCAGCTCTTCCAAAGAGCTCAGTTCTTGCATAATGTTGACCAAAGAGAAGATTTTGAACCTTGTTCAGGAACAAGAGTCTCTGATTTCCCAGGCTGTCCAAGGTACTTGCCAAGTATCTTTGGATATATAGGATACTATCCTAAAATGGTCACTTAATCTGATCCTAAACAGAGGCTGAGGTTGTCTTGAGTAAATGGTTCTTTGAGTATATAATTCTAAGTAATACAAATTTCATAAATATGTTGACCTCCAAGTTTTCTCTGACATGAGGGGGAAATTTGTTCATTAAGAATAAGTCTAGGGTTACTTCCATGTCTTGACATGAACTTGAAATTTTAACTTGAAAATAATTTCTTAGCTATTCTCTAGAGGCATAAGTGTATAGTTTCTATGCCTAGGCATGCTAAGCCTTGGCAATTCTGTTTTTGTTTATCTGCACTGGTTTTATTTTAGTCGTTTAGGTGATATTATCCTGCTTGTATACTGCACGTAGTTTGTTTTTTCAAGTGGTATATTAAACTGGGCTAGCAGAGACATGATTTCTGTTACTTCCTTCATATGAAAGAGGAATGTAGGGAGACCTAACCGAACTCATCAGCTGTGGTTTGTTGCAGTGACACTACAGATCACGGCAATAAGCTCTAGATGAGTTTGCTCTGTTTTAACCAGTAATCATTATATCCTTATTATTCTTGCTGTTTAATACTATAAATAGTAAAGGACTCATCACCTTTAATTACTCTGAAGCATAACTTAAAATTATTTTAGGATAGAAACTTGGACCAAAAAATGGTTCTAAAAATACAGTTCAGGTTTTAAGGAATTCTGCTGTTTTTACAAAATCTGAGCAAATGGCATCTCTGTGTTTTCCAAAATATATTAAAACAAACTAAAATATCCACAAACTTTTCCTGTATCCTCTTAAGCAATATTAACTTTCTCGAGAAGTAACCTCATAGTGAAAATTTGAGCCTGAAAAGGAAAGGGAGGAAGGGGAAAGAAGAGTCCCTGTTTAAAAAACATTTGCTTCTGTGTATTCAGGCTTGCATTAAGTGCTTGGCCTGTCTACCTATACATAAACACAGTCAAAATGCCCTAAGGTATTAAAACCCAATGTGTCAGCAAATACTAGGAGTCAGGTGTTTAGTGCTCTGCATATGTGGATGCTTGAGATTTTGCCAGGCACGACTGAAAAGATTTCATCGGTTTATAGTTTATAATGTGACAAAATATGCTGAATAGGAACAATACTGAAAACAACACAATAAATAGTCTTTCTCTCAGCTGGGCTTCAGCCTGATGTAATTCTTATTGCCCATAGCAGCAAAGAGGTCTCAAAGTACCTTTCTTTTCACTGTGAATGGGTCAGTCTGCATAAACTATCAGCATTGATCTTAGAACTGGGTTTTGAGAACTTACTCTGTGGGGATCATATGCAATTTTTGTGCTTCCCTTAACTAAATACGTAAGGAAATCTTTACAGCCATCTGCAAACCTCCTCACAGTTCTTTATCATCTCCAGCTTCCCAGGCAGTCTTCAGTCCCCCAGGCTCTTCAGAGCTTATTGCTCTTGCCCTTCATATAAACACTTAGTATTTGCAAGAGTTCTGAAAATATCTTTCTCAGCTTCCTCTCTGAGCTGTAGAGACCAGCTGTCTGCAAATGACCATGCCTGAGGCTACTTTGAGCATCATGGAAAGAATGAGGGAAGTGAAACCTTCCTGACCAAGTGTCAAGAAAACTTTCAACAACTAGCATGTGAATGAAGTTATAGAGATGCTAAGTGCAAACCACTGTCATTCTAAAGGGATTTATACTGTCCTTGAGATAAAAATCACTGTATATTTCCCTTCTTCTTGTAGTCTTCCCTTGTTATCTCTGATTAACTGGAGCCCAAGGATCAGGGGAAAGGCCACAGAACTGAGAATGAAAATGGCTATAGCAGAAAGCTAAACACAAAGTAGGATGAAAGAGAGGATCTTGGGGGAGCAACATCAATCAGACCATTTTTTTTAGACTACGGGAGCCCAGATGACCTTTGCTAGACACAGCATTGCAGGCTAGGTACGATTTAGTATGTACATTGTGAAAAAGCTGTTTATAAAACTTGATTCTGCATTTCAGTTGTACAGATTTTTAAAAAACATTCTTTGTAATGGGGGAGATTTTGTGTGCAGACTGGTTTTTCTCACTTAAAAGCAATGTGCTAGTTTAGCTTATACTTTTGAAGAGCAGTTGACACAGACATGTCTTCACCTGCCAATTCTGCTACAACAGTGCTACTGCTGGAAAAAGAGTGGAACTGGCAATCAAGAGCAGTGACACCTTAAATCACAGAATAGAATCACCCATGATCACATGTCAAAGCCCAAACATGTGAAGAATTGCAGCAGAAGTAACTATATCCCAGCATGGATAATATGGGGATCTCTCTTCCAACTCTATGTGCTGTCTTTTGGCAAAAAATGTGTGTCATTTTTACACACAGGTAACTCTGATTACATCAGTGGACAAGGGTAGAGCTACAGAAGTCGTTTATCTGGGCTTCTGTAAGGCCTTTGACACAGTCTCCCAAAACATTCTTCTCTCAAAATTTGAGACATGGATTTTAATGGGTGGACTCTTCAGTGGATGAGGAATTGGTTGGATGGTTACATCCCGAGGGTAGTGGTCCCTAAGATTTGATGACATTTATGAAACTCATAGGTGGTGAAAAATGTAGGTACTCTACCTGATTTGGTTACATCATGCTTAAGTCTTTGGTTAATTTGTTTTGGTTTGGGATTTCTTTTGTGTGTGTGTGTAGATGTCTATTGGCAATGATAAAACTAGCAGGGAAAATAAAATAAGATAAATAGTTAGCATAGCCAGCATGTCTGCATTTTTTTCTAATGTTTACTTTGAAAGGCTTTGCTAAAGCCCCCGAAAAGACTGAAGTGAAGTGGGACTGACATAGAAAACGCAATCTTTTCTCAGTAGTGGCTGACTGGTTTTGAGGATACAATCATCCAGAAATCAAAATTAGAAGATAATATGATGATTGTGTAATATAATGTTTATATCTGGAGTCATTCATAGAATAAGAGAAAAACATTCACACTATCATGTGTGCTTCTTCTTCAACCTACCATTTTTGTATTTATGTTTAGTATAGTAAATAGACTTGCACTCATAAATGATTCAGACATCCTATACTTTCAGATAAAAAAGGACCATTATGTCAGTCTAAATTTCTGTGTAACACAGAACAGAAACTTTCACCATGTAATTTATTTCATGTAGCATACAATTTCTTGTTGTGTTACAGTATCTTAGAAAAACATCAAAATAGAATTTTAAGAGTTCATATGACAGAGGATACTACCCCATACTCTACTGTGTTTTACTAGTTATTTGTCAACCTTATTGTTAAATATGTACAGTACTGAGGAAGGGTTTACAGCCACACTCACTCTTCATGTGGCTTCATTACTTTGTAAAGCCAATACAAGCCAAACCAACATTTTCCTCGAATATAGACCTTACATTCCTAAGGCAGTGAACAGTGTTAGAACTAATGTACATCTCCCACCTGGATTCACACTCTGTGTTATCACTGGTGCATACTCCCATGTGCCTCTTGTTAGTTTTTTACCCATTTTATAGTCTTTATGGAGAAATATGTTCACCTACTTAAATATCTTAAAGATAAGAATGACGAGTCCTGCCTAAATAAACAACAGATGCTCAAGTATACCTTGGGGTGAATACATCAGTCAGAATACTCATTATCACATAATATGCAACCACATTATCTTCATCTGTTCCTGCAGTGTATTCCCAGGAAATTTAGTCAACATATTTCATTCCACTTGGAGATGGTTGGGTTCAAAGCACAGTCATCAAATCTTCACATTCCCATTTTGAAGACATGAAACATACATAAACATTCTAAAATAAGCAAAACCAAACGGCATGGGAAGCATATAAAATAAATTTTAGCTTAATTTTATACAAATTTTCTCTACTACCACAAAAAGGATCTTAAAATGGCAAATACAGATGGTGATTTTTGAAAAAGTAACCTATGAAAAAAGGATCTTCAAGTTCTATGAGTGTATATTCAGAATATTTGGGAAAACAAACTTTGCTCTGAAATTCAGATACAATGTGACCTTTGGATCATGAATAAACTCTGTGGTCTTGCCATTCTTCCTTCCTTCCTTCCTTCCTTCCTTCCTTCCTTCCTTCCTTCCTTCCTTCCTTCCTTTCTTTCTTTCTTTCTTTCGTTCTTTCGTTCTTTCTTTCGTTCTTTCTTTCGTTCTTTCTTTCATTACAGTTGTCTTTCTATTTCTGAATGTCAAGACTTAAGTATTTGCTTGTGTGGTTCAGTTCTGTCTAATGCCAAGTCCACATGAAGACTAGATTATACAGGCAAAACTGCAGGTTCCTGGCCAGTGAACCCCACACAATTTTTTTTTGTTTATTGATCACAAAACCCTTGCATTTGCCTTTTGTGTGTTGATACACTTTATGCAGAGAAAAAAACCTCATAATGGATCTAAACTTTTCATATTTTTCTTATAACACAATGGTTTAGTAATTTCACACTTACTGTGGTACCAAAGCACATTCATGCTTATGTTTTAAAGTCCAGAGAATTAAATAGTTTTTTCGTGGGGGTGGGGTTTGTTTTTTATTTATTTATTTATTATTTTATTTTTATTTTTTTTTCCCTCACAGGATTTAGTTATAATATTTTGTTAATCTACACATCTTAAAAGGAACAACATTATTTTAAAGGTACTAAGGATGCGAGCCTAAGCACTGAAAAATTTAGGATGGCAGTCATACCAAATCTAAGTAAGTATGAGCTACTGTAGGCTAGCAAGTTACAGCTATGCAGGATCTAATTACCAGGGATGGTTTAGATGGTAGGATGTTCATGATGCTAACATAATCTGTCTGTGGAGGAGTGGAGTATTTGTGAAGTGGTGTGGATCATTCTCTTGGTTTTGAGTCAGATGTGATTTCAGAGCTAAAATTCAGAGACTTCTTAAAGTATCAGGGATCCAACCCAACTAAGGTTCAGACAGAAGTCTAGTCCATTTACTGTCTGCCACTTCCTAATGCAATTACTAGGAATAAATACTGCAAATACTGCAGAGATTGGCACAGTCCCTGAGGAGATTTGCTTTAGGCACTGCATAGGCTCATGGGTTTTTAGCTCACACCCTGGGGTTTTACTATTACTCCTAGCCAAGTGGATACTTGGATTGTAGCTATGTCTATCCATTCTCATGCAACAGAAGGAAATGGGGATGAAACCAAAGCTGAATTTCATGACTGAGGCTCAGCCTCTGATTCTCACAGTCTTTGCTACTTCTTGGTTTACTCCAAGTTCACACATTTCTTCACTGAAAGTTTGATCAAGCACTGTAACAAGTTCTTCAGGGGAAAGCTCATGTCCCCAGGTCTCTCAGTGTTCAAGAAGCATTTGGAGAATGATCTTAGATATATGGTTTAACTTTCAGGTTGCCCTGTGTGGAGTCAGGAGTTAGACTCGATGATCCTGTTGGGTCCATTCCAACTCAGGATATTCTATGATTCTATGAATCTATGAAAGTCACACCAACTAGGAGCATCCCATAGCCTGATTGTCTCCTAGACATGTGTCCAAGATCCCACATGTAGAGTCTGAAGAGAGCAGCCTCCCATTTCCACGAGTGGAGTGCTTTGAGCACATAGTATGCAGTGACTGGACAGTGCCTTTATCATGCTATTTGCAGTAAACATTCAGTTTCTGAAGACTAGACTCCAAATAGGAGTCCCTGACTGTTTTTTCCTACTTTTTCCTACTTTTTCCTTTTGCTTTCCTTGGAAAATTCAAATGTATCACTTAACCAGACAGGATTGCTATCTGGAGAGGCCTAATTTAGTTTGCCTGGGTTTCCCTCTGTATGTTTTCAGAACTCTGTCTGTTAACTTCATTGGTAACTTTGGTAATTAGTTGGACTAACTAATTTTATCACCTCTTATCACATACAGTCATCCATAGCAGACAGCAACTTTTTCAGTGAGGCAGCACCTAAGTTTAGATATCTAATTTAGATTGATTGGGTACCCAAAGTTTTGTTGTTAGAATTAGGCCTGTGTATGTACTTTGTGCCAAATTCTGCTCTCATACTTATCACTACTATCTGTGAAGCTATGCCAGATTTATGCAAATAAGATTCAGAATCAGAAATACCACCAGACCAAGGGTGATAATATACATTTGGGTTTAAATTGTAAATAGCTATGGTATTTTCCCCATTTAAATCCCAAGGTTAACTTTGAAGACAGAAGGATTTACAAAATGCTGGCTGAAATATTGATTTTAGAATTATTTTAGGCAGAGTAAGGAGTCAGATGGATCCAAACTCTGGTTACCACAAAAGCATTTCACTGAATGAGATCAATAGTAGGTCTTGCAAGGATCAGCTTTTGCAGTAAAGACCATGCAGCACTTTTTTTGGTTATCAAGAAGAGGATAATATTTTTATGGCAGGCTTTGTAGGTGCAAAGGAGTTTGTAGGAGGTGAAATAATGAGGAAGGAGAGCAAGTAACTGTTACAGAGAATTAGGTATAATTTAAATTAATGTCCTTCAGCCAAAAGCTTTTTTCAGTATCCAAATGCCAGACAGTGTAACTGGGAACCAAGAATCAAGATGAGCATAGAAGGACAGGAGAATCTGTCTTGGAAAGCAATGAAGCACATAAGAATTGAGAGTTCAGAGCAATTAATGTCTCCCAGTATGAGTGAATTATAAATGAAAGACCACAGCAGAAAGGATCCATGTAAATATTAGTTATTTAAGAGACAGCAAAGATACCAGGTATAAGACAAGCAATATTATTTCTATATATAACACTGCTATACTAGATTAGCACATCAGAATTATCACTTGTACTTGAAAAGAATGCAGATATATGAAAAATTTCACAGTCCTGAAGATGAACTTGAGAATATAAAGCTCATAACATAAGGTGAAAGGAGCTTGGTTTCTGTGAACTTCTTTGTTCATAGAACACTGGCCCTGTGTTCAGGTGATGCTGAGGACAACTTCAATACTGAATGAGAAATAAAATGTTAAAAGGCCTAGCTAGTGTGCTTCAAATCAGGCAATGTTAAAGGAAGGTGCTTTCATAGCAGTAGCTAAATATAGAAATATCTTACAGCAGAAAGGCAGCAGATGCAGGATCACTTAGAATCATTAGAAGAAGATTGAAGTTCTTTCTTAAGGGCAAGAAGTCAAACTCCTGGAAGAAAATCTATGATTGGGAAAATCAGAGAGGATAGAGAAGTAACATGGTCACAATGGTTCTTTTGGCCTTGACATCTAATTCTGCATTTCAGGGAACTCTCCTCTGCTTTCCATTTTTCTACAAGTGAAAAGAGAACATACATTTTGCAGTGCCCTCAGAAAACATGTAGCATTGACTGTGATCGAACACAGCATGCCTGAGAGTTTCAGGCAATTATAAGCAAAAGGAAATGAATAATTTTCAATTTCCTTTTACAAGTGACAGATGTATTTTTAAAAATTTTTGGCCAGGTTTTAGTTTGAAGCTGCACTAAGCAGACAGTTCATGAAAGATAGTTCAGTTTAAAATTCAGAAAAAGTATAAGGAATCTCATTTTCCTGGCCACAGTTGGTATCCATCTATATGCCAGAGCTCAAATGGGTTGAAAGGTCTTGGATCAAAAATACACTCTCTTTTTGCAGACCAGACTGGCCTTTTGGTTTTTGTTATTGTAGTTTCGTTATTTCGTGTTTGTTATAGAAGAGGAGGGTTTGTTTATTGACTTGTGATTTTCCTTTCCTTTGTGGTATGGTTTATGATTCATCTCTTCAGATCATCAAAACATCTCTCACTGAGTGAGCTTCTCACTACTCAGAAGCCTTAGGCTCTGGTGGAACCTGGGTCTTTCCAGTATGCTGCTGGAAAAGAACAGTCATTTCATCTCTCAAAAGCTGAAGTGGTTTTGTTTAACAAAATGTGTTTGCCTTAGTATAAGCTATCTGGGTGAAATGTGTTATGAACGGCAAGTTGTGAATACAGGAGGCTGAAAAACATGATCTAAAGGTCTTAACTACTTTTAAAACTTACAGGCTAGGAAAGCCATAAGCAGTTATACATATAGTTTCTCTTAGAAATTACTCCCTTTGCTGTATTTGTGTTGTACCTCAATTATTGTTGTAAAAGGAAAAAAAAAAAAAGCCAGTACACTAAATGTGAAAGCTTTGAAAATACAGGTAATATAAAGAGTTTCCAAAAAAAATGCACGTATTCTTTAGGACACAGACTAAACCTGTCAGCAACTTAATAGCCATCCTGCGTTCACATTATGTTGTCCCATACAACATATGCATTATAAAATATTTGTACTATGAAACCCTAAAATGTAATATTTATACAACCTGTTTCCCTCATTGGTTACTTAGTTTTATGGTCTCTTATTTATATTAAATTTAGCTGGCATATGTGTGTTACTAAATTTGTTACTATCATTTCATCTGTAGCATGAAAGTAGCACAACTTCAAAAAAGTAGTCAAACATATACAAAAGAAGAGAGACTTTCACAGGAAGCCCACCACTTGTTTAGGATTCTAAACCACTTCCTGCTCCAAGACCTAAATATTAGGATTCATACCCCTTAAAGATAGGAGATTGTTCAGTAGGCTGTGTTTGCCTGTATTTATGAAACACTTTCCTCAATACCATATATTTCAGGCTTTCCCATATTCATTAAATGGTTTCTCCAATGCCATGCATTTTTTGTAAATAAGACTGGAAAATTTATAATAACTAAAAATATCTTGGGAAAGATTGGTATCATTTAAATAAAAGAAAAAAAAAGCACTGATAAATTATACACAGTATTTTTTGTCTTTTAGGAGCTAAGTGCTATGTTGTTCCTACACAAAACACTGGTTAAGAGTGTACAAATTGAATGTGTCTCTCCGAGCAAAATGTGAAATTGTACACTCAATAAATATGGAAATGAAATTAATTTTATTTCTTTTTATTGCTGCAAAAGGTACCTATATTTCATGTAGAGAATTTTCATACCTATTCAAACACACATACATATTTAACTCATGGCAATAGCAAGTATTTTCCTGTTGGGTTTACAATTTCTTTCAGTGCTATATGCACCTCTTTTAAAGAAGCAAATATGTTGCAGCTGCATATAGCTATAAAAGGTCTTAGTTAAATGTCCTTCCTTGAATGACTATTTTATTGTTTACAATTTTTGTAACCAAAACTTCTCAAAAAATGAACAAAAAGACAAACAGATTATTTTCTTTCATATAACTTTAGAGCTAGGTAGTAGAAATGCAGAATGCAAACAACTTTTTCTTTTTTTTTTTTAAATTGAAAAAAATTGCATAATTACAGCAAAAGCATTCTTTGGGGTTTGTTTTGCTTTTTCAGTCTTGATGTTTTCTGAAGTGGATAAGTCATTAAAACCCTTCAACTGAGAGACTGCAGAGTATATAGCAGCCTTGATGGGACATATAGTACTGTTCTACAACACAAAGGTATACTTCTTTATTTTCAGTTCTCTCCACAGCAGCAAGAAATAGAAGATATCAGCATGGGAGACTTTGTGTAGCATGAAATAATGGCAATATATTGATGAGTCAAAACATTCAATTTGCTGTAGCCAAGGTGAATTTAATTTGGGGGACTACGTTCAATTTGTGCTTTGTTACATTGTTCCTTCCCTGATAGATAATAAAGCTGTCTTTATTTATTTTTTAAGAAATACTTCAGATCTGTAAAAGCATAACACTTTCTTCTGTTCTTTATTTGCACTGAGATCCCTTTACGCTTCCTTGGCTATAAATGTCATTTACAGCCCACACTGTGAAAATGCTTTAATGGAATTATGGAAGTAAGTGAGGATAAGGCTCATTTTGCTAAACAGAGATAGAACGTAAAATGATGGTGAACTCTGCGACCACACACCTCCACTTATTGACATATATAGTCTAAATGAGCCTATAGAGAATCAAAACTAGTGGAATTTACAAGCTAGGGGGAAAAAAAAGGAAGAATGTGTAAGGAGGTGGAAATTAAAGTCAATTTACACCTTTCCTACCCCTCATGCTAGTCATTTTTCCTGTTACCACCTTCTGTTCCAAATCTTTACTATGCAGGCTAGACATAGTGTCTAAGACAAGGAGTGTCTTCCCTCATTGCTTTACCCCAGTGTCATTAAAGGTTTACTTAATCTTGTAGTAGGGATGGGACCATGTGAGACTCTTACTCTATTCAGGAGAAGTTAACGGTTCCCTGCAGGACTATATAACTCTTCTTTACTCATAATAGGAATAGCTTTATTCTAGTAATAACCTGGCACCGCAGCTCTGGAAAAGGCATTCATCATGTCTTTCTGCTTCTTGTTTAGGGAGTGGGATTATGCAAAAATGAAGTGTGAAAAGGGATTTGAAATGCACTTTATAATTTATATGCTACAGAAATCCTGAGAAGTCACAGAGGACTCTTCTGAATTAGCTTTCTTATTGAAATTTGCAGTTTATTATACAGAGAAGGGACTCTAAAGAGCAAATAAAAAAGTCTGGGTGTAATGACTTAGTGTTTACAGAATATAACTGCTACAAGACTGATTACATGATATATTACTTCTTTCATTGTGAGCCACAAAACAGGTAGAGGCATGGTAGACTAATTTGGTTTATATATTCAGCTGTAAGGCTAGACACTGCATCATTCTTTTCATAAAGCAGGGACTAGAGGCATGTGGAGCCTGTAGCCATGACAACAATAAACCAGCTCTGAGACTGAGCAGCAAGAAAGAAACTCGGCCTTGTCTCCATCCCTTCCTGCTCACCACCCGACTCTACTTGCTCTCTGGAGGGGGGAGTGGGTGCTCATGAATGATCTATTGAGAAGAGGTACAGTATGGAGAGGTGTCTACAACAGGCCTTTTAGCAGAATTTCCCACCGTTACACTAACATGAGCACAGCTCCACTCTTGCTCATGGTGACTTCAGCTCAAGCATGCAAAAACTCTTGGCAGCTGCTCTACATCACTCTATAGATTTATAGCTGTATAGTAATCACTGGTGGTAAAAAGACAAACATCTTGGCTACATTAGAACTCCCATTGTTGCTAGCACTGGAAGAAGAGTGGTGAACACCTAGGACTCCAGCTAGAATTAATAAAGATTGCAAACACTCAAAACTCGTCAAAGATCAGACCCAAACTGCCTAAGCTGACATTTTATTGGCATGATCAGGCAATATGAAAGAAATATAGGAACTTCTGATGTGCTACATGTTAAAAATGGATTATCTATGCACCTCACATGAAATGAGCACTAGTGATAAAAGAAAAGATCCATTTCAGACAGTGGATCTGTTTTCAGACTGTAACTCTTTGTTGCTGGTGGTATGTAATGCATCTTTTCACAGTCCATGAAGACTTAGATAATCATATGGTGCTAACATATGCTCTTTTCATATGCTCGTTAGCATCACCAATAAGTTGGAAAAACATGAAGTGGTATAGGACTGACAAGAGGCAGTAGTTGGCAAAACAATGTGAAGAAACTCAGGGGAACTAATTAATCAATTTATCCCATTATATTTTATTCCAAATGAGAATTTCCACAAATCCTATGTGGAATCATTGCAGCGCTTTCTGCATTCCTTATTCATGAAGATGAAAATCTTCTTGACATTTTATACGTCTGTTTTCTGTTTCTTTTGTATCCCAAGAGATGTTAAAGTTCACATCATTATGTTTGCACTGTACAAGCTGATCTTGCTAGTAAGCATGACTACACCAGGACCTCTTTTCAAGAAGGTCTTGAGCCTGTAAATATCAAACAAGTAAAGTATATTATATTCTTAAGGACAAGGCAAGATTAATTTAGCAATGGAGTTAATGAGATCTGTGATCACCTTTATCTGAACTGGCATCTGTAATGACTGCAACCAATACTGTGGAGGAAGAACTGTGATGATACAGTCTTTTTGGAGTGTTTTAACTCAGAGTCTTTAAACTAGCTTCTTTTTCACCTGGTTTTATGGTAATGGTGGCTTTTGATTTTAGAAACAATAAATTACAACAGCCTAATCTTAATTTTGCTAATGCTGGAGTCATCACTGGGTAATTATGTTCAATAAGAAACAATTTTGACTAACTGCAGGTGTCAGTGGCTCATCCTTTGTGTTTGCGTCACTAGTCCCAGTGGATCATAAAAGTCTGGCCTGCTCTTTTAGTAGGAAATATGATCTCATGCATATAAGAAACCCACTCACGTCATATCTAATCATATACCACTGTTACTCTGAAGAATTTCTATAATTGTCTCCCAGGAAGTTACTTGTTATGAGTTTGTTAATTTTTGCTGAGTAATTGTAGGCAAAATTTGTGCCACAGTCAGTGGCATCAGGTCAGGCTTAGGAACTTAGCAGTAGTTTTCTGTACATTGCTCTTCTACTTGTTATTTGTTTCTCCATCTTTTTCATTCACATTCACTCACACTGTTCAGAAAAATCTCACAAACCTAAAAATACTTCCTACTGCTAAGTTTGTCAAAGCATAAAAAAGTGGCTTCAATTTTATTAAGGTAATGATTTTCAGAATTAATTTAGGAAAGGCATAGTTAGAATTTTAGAATGTGAGGCTGTGGATTTTTGTGTACAAACAAATAAAAGCAAAAGTTGGAAAAAAAAACCCAATGCAGAACATGACTGGTAACAATACACCCAAGATGAACAACAAATTTTCTATCCCCACAGTCATTTTGCTGCTTGGCAATACCATTTTGATTAGGCATCAAACTCTATCTGGTGTTTAATGGACCTTTTGCTTGGTAAGAAATAAATGTATTTTTTTCATAATTGAAACAAAGTAAAATTTACATTTGCCTTTTGTATCACTAGTTATTTTGGAAGCATCACAGTCTTTCAGCTGTAAACATAAACATATAAGGTAGCAGCATTTTACTTACTTGACAAAAAATGTTTTCTTTTAATTTACCTATGCAAGCTAGAGTCAGCAATTCCAATCACAAAGGCTTAATCCTTCACAAAAATAAGCAAAATATTAAGCACTGCATGAAGCACTTAACAGTTTCTTATATAATAGTGTTTCTGACAGGCAATTTTTCTTCAGGACAGAAGCAGATTAAATATACTGGATATACCTAGTTTGAAGTATTTAAACGGGGCCTCTTTTATAGCTCGTCGTTATAGCCTTGAAAAGATGCAGTTTGGAGAAGTATGACACTTTTACCTTACTACCTCCAACACCAAACAACTAACATATAGCATCCATTTAAAATATCCAGGCATTGTAGATGGCAGTTGAAGAAATGTTCATTCAAAAATTGCATCCAGGTATCTAACAGTAACAAGCCCTGACTGTAACTTTGGATTCTTTTTCTGAGCTTTGTGTGCTGCTTCATGCATGTCCCCAGGTTCAGACAGAGCATCTGACACATGGCACATTATCATTGCTCTCTCAAAAGTTATATTCTAGCAATGCTTTTCAAAATACAAATTATCTTTTTTTTTAGGCGTGATTACACAAATGCCGATATGTGAGAAAATCACCCCTGACAATAAACCTACAAGGATAGAAAGGTAGAACACTAAATGTGTGATGTCTGGCACAGAGAATCATAGAATTGTTTTGGTTAGAAAAGACCTTTAAGATCATTAAGTCCAACTGTTAACACAGTGCTGCCAAGTCCATCACTAAATCATGTCCCTAAGTGCCACATCTACACACTTTTTAACTACCTCCAGGGACAGTGACTCCACCTCTTCTCTAGGCAACCTGTTCCAGTGCTTGACAACCTTTTCAGTGAAGAAATTTTTCCTAATATGTAATTTAAACCTGCCCTGGCACAACATGAGGCCATTTCCTCTTTTCCTGTTGCTTGTTACTTGGGAGAAGAGACTGGGCCCCATTTCACTAGAACCTCCTGTCAGGTAGTTGCAGAGAGTGATAAGGTCTCCCCTGAGCCTCCTTGTCTCCAGGCTAAACAATCCCAGTTCTCTCAGCTGCTTCTCACAAGACTTGTTCATGTACACTGCTGAACGACGAGAAATCCTTCTTGGACTTCTTCATCTGAACATCTTCTAAGGACACCACGGATGCTGAAGTCAGCCAAAAGCTCCAGGAATGAAACCCTACACAGAAGGTTAAAGCATTGCTAGTGCTGAAGACACTATCTTAGTTAGACATTTTGCTAGTGCTGATGGACACTCTTGACTAGAGCCTTGTGACATCCCATGCTTCCCTACAGACCCCATGGGAAGAGGGGACAGCACAAAGCTGAAGACAGAGGGGTGCTCCCGGACACTGTGCACCCTCATGGTCCTGTCTTGAGACCCCCAGCAGCCCACATGTGGCACTGGAGATCTGGAAAGAAACTACAGTGCTGTGCTAGGAACATCTGACTTGTTCCTTCCTTGACAGGGAGGGTCAGATGCAAGCTTGAAAAATGAAAAGGTTCACTTTTACTATGCTTTTACATCTGGATTGAGGCAGAGGAACAAGAAGAGAAAAAAACACATGTAGCACAGTACTAATTGCAAGAACAAGTCTTAAATAAATGAGTTGTGTCTAAGAAAGAATTAAGGATAAAAAACATGTTAAAAATGACTGTTTAGAGTTCAAGACAAAACAAAACGGTTTGGTCTGCTGAAGGAATAAGAGTATTAAACAAAGAGGAATCTTTACACTCAATCTACCAATGAAACATATAGATTAAAATTCAAAGTGCTAATAAAGCACCAGTGAAAGATTATGTTGTTTCTGCTGATTCATCAGTATTAGCTTTTAATGAAATTTAGATTAATATGTTAGCAAATTTAAGAAAAAACAATTCAGGAGTTTAGCCTATTCTTTAGAGCAGGACATAATTCTGAATACAGATTGATACAGATTTTACAGTTTTTATAAGAAGAAATTACTTCCTATCAAATCAAGGTTTTTGGTGGTTTTATTACATAGCTTATGAAAAAATATTTAAATACACACAGGAGGAAGTGTCTGTCTGTGTGTGTGCGCACCTATGTGTGTGTGCGTGTAATTGTTCAAAAGCCAAGAATGTTACAGTCTGTAGAAAGATCTGTGTATTTTGGTACTATTCACAGACTTTTAGGGTAAAGGATAATAGAAGCAAAGAAACTTAAGTGATAGAATAACAAAACTGGTCCTCAGTGTGTAGGTTACAAATTATTTTTATCAGGAGTTGTACAATATTAATGTGTTATAGTTTATGTGATTTACCAAAAATACTGAATTTCAAATGGATCATTTTTGGCAGAAGAAAATAATAAAACGTTTTTCTACGGTGTTGTCCTTCAGGGACCTCAGAATGCTTTGTAACCGTTAATTCAGCTTCACAACACTTCTCTGAGGTAGGTATTTGTGGGTAAAATGACGATCAGAGCGAGTAAGTGACTTTTACCACAGAATAACTGAAGCGAGCAGAAGCACAGCAACCACCTGTAGGCTTCAAGTGCAAGGCTGGCCGCGAGCAAGGCAGAGTGCATAAACTTCCTTAGATAACTGGCAGAAAAAACGTCAACTGTCTTGTTTGTGCTAAGACTTTCAAAACCTAGCAAGTATCATGCACATTTTTGTAACAGTCTTACCTTTCCTCTAAGCTAACATGAATCCACTGAGGGCTTGCTTTCAGATAAGGTAGGCAGAAGGAGGAAGATTGAGCAGTCTTCCCCAAATACCTTGCTTTTGACCTTTAAACAAAGTATCTGCTTTCATACATCACTGCAGAAATTAATGATGTTATGTTCAAATACAGGTCTTTTTATTGGTCCGTGACTGTCCAGAACAGTACAGGAAAAAAAGTCAAATATGCACTGGCCTTCTTGCAATGTGCCAGCTTGAATTATTGTGCAGTTATTGTGCACTAAACGATGTAGCTCCCTGGTGCTGTTGCTTAGAATAAGCACTTTGTTCTCTATCAGGTATGGGTAGATTTTATAAAATCGTGCTTTCAAAGTACAAATCATAGCCAAGTACAGTATTTTGTAATTCATGGACACATGCTCCACAGATCTGTCCACAAGTAGTATTTGCTTGTGAATATTTATTCAGTTACTTTCAAAAGGCTCTGCAGTTTATTAATTGCCTTCCTTTATGTGCCCTTAAAGATTTTATGCAACTTGCCATCCTTCTAGTGGCTTTTTATTATGCTGCTGTGTTATCTACTATTATAGCTGTTGTAGAGTACTGCAGCTTTCTACACTGACTTAATCTTTATTCACATTCTTATTTAGTCTCAATTTAGTAGTGGGGGGATAGATACAAAAGTGATGAGAGTTTGGTTTATCCTTAGCCTTTATTATCGGATACCCACAAGGAAATAAAGCTTTGATCTACTTCCTTAGAAAGCTAATCCTGGTGATTATGTGGAGATATGTGCAGTGGTAGCTACAGGGATATACATCTTTAATCTCTTGGTGTTGAATACTTAATCCAGTAAAGATTCTTGGCAAGAAGATTTAGGAAGGAACAAAATAATTAAACTGTTCACAGGCATTGTTTTCAGGAATGTAGATTTGGTAGCTTACTACTGCAGGGTCTTATTTTCTTGGTTTATGTAAAGGGACACTCAAATAATAAAATTGTATAATTCCACAGCAATGTATTGTGAAACACACTACTTTCATCATTGCAACTGTTAAATGCTCAAAAGGCCCGGCTTCCACACCACAGAAATCAGACTTTGCTTTATGCAAATATGGCTAGGGTGGCTATAGCAGTGCAGAAATTTAATTTTGCTTTATTCAGCTCTAGCCCCCAGTTTTCCTTGTTCGTGCAAACTGAGTATGATGAGCTATAAAAACAGCACATAGCTGACTTCAAATTTGTCTGAGTAATCAAAACTGAAGCCTAAGTGCTGATCACTGACAGCATATCTACATACTTGCATACACAGCTCTTCAATATCTGGGAGAGATAAAATTATACCATGCATATCTTAGGAAAGAACATAAGCCTTATTATCTCTGCTTGATTTTTTTTTTTTTCTCAGAGACACTAGTCTTAGTTGTACACCAGCTATAGCCATTTTACATGCTTTGATATCTGAGGGATTGAAATTCCCCTGACTGAAATTCCCACAGTTATAACAGAAAAAACTAATATCAGATTCTCCCTGATATAAGAAAGGCTTTTAGATATCTATCACCCATGTGGCTTTTCTTCAAAGTAACACTTGTAAATAAGTTAAATAAAATGATTGAACATTTTTATATTACAAGCCTTCATTTATTACAAGATGATGGCACTTAGTTTGAACAAAAAGAATATGAGAAAAAAGGCTTCTACTTCTCAGTGACATTTTAATATTTTTCATCATTTTACTAAAGATGCAGCAAGTTTAAAAAGGCCTTTTCTTACAAGTTGAATGGTTTGAAGTTATTCAGCTTTATCACAAGTGGCAGCTGTTCTAAATATATATGCTCTTTGTCAACAGAGGAATATGAAGAATGTATCTGTTAATGTGATAGTAATGGAGTTCCTTCCTTTCTCAAAACCATAATTATTATATAGTTCTGTTTTTTCTTAAGTTATAATAATGACATGGTGATTTAATGTAGACTTCACTGTATATCTTAAATTGACAAACATGTTAGATGAAGTTCCTGTGCACATACAGAAATGGTTGAAGTGAACAAACTGTTTGTGGACTGGAAGTAAGATCAGAGGATAACTGTATAATCTATACTAAACCAATTATATACCAATATGTTTTTCATCCATCTAAGAAAACATTTTGCTTTTTAATCTTTCAAAAATTAATGTAGTTCTTTTTTTCTCTTTAAAATTTTTATTCAGAGGTTATAAATTACACTGAAAAAGACAATACAGGATCTTGTGTAAGCTATGCTAAACTGCTATCACCTTCCGTAGCATTTATTGGGGCTAGAAGTAAATGTCTTCTTCATATTAGTAAAATCTCTTCTTCTGTGCTGTTGTTTGTGAAAATGAACAGTTTATAGTCAATCTAGCCTTTAAGATTCACTGTCACAACAAGAGTTCCAGAAGTTCTAGTAGTCAAAGAATATATATTTATAGCAAAAAACATGAAAGATGATGGATTTACACAATATCATGTAAAAATTTTCGTATTAAATTAGAATGCTATGTAGTGATTTCAATGAATTGTAATAACCATAGAAGAGATTCACATACAATTAAATAGTATCCCAAAAGATCACTTAAGCTAGAAATATCATGTAACAAATCTCCATCCATCTAAGGATTTCATATGGTCTATACCACACTCAAATTTGTACCACTGGCAGTGATAAAACTCACAGCAACAGCAGTGATAAAACTGCCTTTTTTGAATGGGTGGGGTTTTTTTGTTTGTTTGTTTTTCTTTTTTTTTTTTTCTCTTTGAATAAATCTGCCATTAGAAATAAAAGAGAGCTGCACGAATCCCATGATTCACCTGAAAAAGAACATGATGTCTGAGAACATTACCATTACCCAGCTGTTCAGTGGGATCTAGGACAGAGACCTTGATTAAGAAGAGGTCACTCCTCCAGGCAGTGGAATTTCCATAATATCTAAAATCCAGTTATATTCCTATTTAAACTTAAATCTAGGAGCAGCCTGGGTGCACATGAAAGAAAACCTTTGTTTTGCTCCATTCCTTGTTGTTATGAGATCTTTTGTTTAAAGAATACAAAGTATAATTAACTGGTGGAACTCATTGTGACAGGTTATCATTTAAGAACTGTGTATGAACAGGGGTTCAAGAAAGAGTCAGACAAACATTCAGGGCAGGTTTCCAAGCCTACTGGGAAGGATAATCCTGATATTGCCTGTGGCTCAGGCAGTCTGAAAACCACTGGCTGCTAGATGCTGACGGGAAGGAATCACACTATAGACAGAAGACAAATCGGTCTCTGTGTTCTGATTCCCATGCTCTTCTGATATCTGCTACTGGAGACAAGATGTGCAACTGTGCTGATGTTCCACGTTTCATTAAGATAGCCACCTAAACTTTTCCTTAGCTGGGAGAGACTCAAGAGAGAAAGAGAAGAACCTCTTGTACCTATTTTACTCCTTTCACTTTATCATATACAACTAAGAGATGAAAAGCCTCCTGGAGGTGCCCCTTCCTCTACTAGCTATCAAAGATTACTGAATAACTTTTACTAATACCCTAACCTGATCTACATGATTTTCCATAGTTTCTATATGGAATTTGAAACTCGTGGAGCAAAAACATAGTGTTTATAATGTAGCTGCTTATATAACAAAAAAAATATAAGTGAAAACTTTTTACAGAGTCTGTGAAAAATCAAGGTGCAAGATAGCTTCTCATAATGACAACGGGGAGGACTGTATTATAAAACCCCCTCCTTGTGAGTAAATTGTCCTCTAGATCCTTTTGCAGATATTCTTGCCTCTTGCCGTCAAATGCTTAGCAGTTTTGACTGCATGCTTCTGGGGCTGTGCTCTGCTTCAGCCTTTCCCCTGGAATTTGACACTTATGTGAAAGGGAGGTCTATAGAGAAAGCTTAGGTCCTCCTGCCTTCCCCTTACTTCATAGAAGAGATTCTCAGGAGTTGTGCAAAGAGAATTTTATTTAGTCAAAGATTGAAACAAGAAATTGAAAAAAGTTAAAAGAAAAGGTATCAATCTGAAATTATTTTTTGTCTTCCTCAAGTTCAAGCAGTACACTTTCTCATTTGTTTTGGTTTGTTTACCTTTCAAAAAATTAAATTCAAACCTGTAACCTTATATAGAAATGAAGGTTCTAAATGCAATATATTCTCTTCCTCAAAGTACAGATTGCTGTGGCTTGTATATTGCACTTCAGACTCATGTCTTGACTCCATGGTCTGGCATCAATATTTTCGAAACCTCATTTATAACCACTCAGGCTTTACTTTCTTCCCTGTGGCTAAATTCCCCATGTGAAATTTGCATGTCACTTAAGATCCAGTCTTCTGACCTGAGATGATGTAGTGACATCTTGTGCTGTCCTTTTGTTTTCATTTTCTTCAGTACACTACTCACAGAGGTTCACTTGTGTTCACTTCTTCATCCATTCTTAGACACATACCTCCCAGATAGGAAAGATTATAAAGATTATAAAACTTTACCAGGCTGAAAAGAAAAAAAAAAAAGTGAGAGACTGTGAGTGTTATGTCAGTCTAAATGTTGGGAGATGCTCAGATAAAACTGTTATCTTTAGGCCATGGGAGTACGTAAAGAATATTTTAGTACCAGAGTAAAGGAGAGGAGTTTTCTGATTTCTGTCCTTGCACACTAAGCAGCTGTCTTTTTGAAAGTCATTAGGACATAAATCCCATGGTAAATTCAGAATCAATATTACTAAGCTATTAAATAACCTCATTTTTTAATTGCTGATATTCCTTCAATGAACTGTCAGGTTATCTTCATTAAAAGAATGAGATAGCAATAAAATAAAATTAAGAAATTGAGACTGTTTCCAAAGTGCTTTGCTCTAAGAGTCAGCTTTATCTAAGTGGGAAGGATGGTGCACAACTTTAGCATGTCCTGCTAGCAGCATCAAAAATAATTTCTCTGGTCTATACCAGTCCTGCACCATTCATTCCAGTGGAAGTTATTCCTTTTGAACTGGAATGTGATCTAGCTCCTGCTTAATTAAGAAAATAGTTACTAATTTTCTTTGAGAATAGAAATATTCTTTGTGAATGTCCTCAAAACAACTTCAGAATTAGGACAGGAGACTCTGCTAAGTGATTTGCACTGTAGGTACTACAGCATCTGGTTTCTGGATAACACACGGGATGTTCTTTACTGCCTTTCAATACTAAATTTAAGAAGTTACACAGCGTCCCTGAGAAGGGAAAGGCTTGTTATGAATACAGCTGGCAAAAAGCACTCATTATTTTCTGTGAACTTTTTCTAAATAATAATTAAAATATAAAATATTTCTGTAATTTTTTTTCAGGAAAGCAGTAAGTTGATGCAGAAATACAGGCCAGTCACTGTCATTGCACTAAATCTGCAAGCTAATATATATTAGATTCCTCTCCACAACCAGGCTTCAGACCAGACTAAGGTTTGCCATGATTCTCTTCCCACTCATGCACTTAATTTTCTCTTTCAGGAGAAGCAGAAGGAAAACTCAATCCACATACAGGTTTTTCCCTGACATAAATCATGTGTGTTCAACTGTACCTGAGAATAAAGAAGACTTCCCAGGTTTCCCATTTTAGGTCTTGTAGGTGAGGCATAGGCTATGAGATCAACTGTTCCCATTTGCTGCTCTTTGACTGAATTTCAGTTTTATTACTGTCACATTTATTGTTGAGTCAGACTGGTAAGTAAAATAACTTCAATCAAGATGTGACAGTGAGCTCTTTATCTGAGCTACGGTAAGCTCTAGAGTAAATTTCTAACCTTGAAGTCTGCTGGATCCAAAACACATTCTTCCTCTCTAAGTGGGAGTGATTCATAGTTGTGTGCCATCTATACAGAAAGCTTTAGTCAACATAGGTTGAAAAAGATAGGACTTTAATATAAAGAAGTTCTCCCTCTGCCCTGGAGGAACCCTTATTTGGAAAATAAATACATATGTTTCCTTTCTTGTTTTGCTCTCTTCCTGTTGTGTCCATGTTATGTGGAAAGAGATTAGGCCACCATTTGCATGGAATAATGTTGTCTAGATGACTGTATATGTCACATGTATCCTTTTTGTTTGAAATGACACCTTGATTTAAGACAAGTCCATGATTTTATGTTCTTTTTTTTTTTTTCAACCTATAAGTGTTTTTCACCCTTGTTTCTGGATCCCAAAGTTTAGGTAGAGATCTTGCTGTGGAGAATGAAGTCATGGAACAAATCCAAACACAAGTGTACAACTCAGCAAAAAAAACAGTTTATTTTTTTCAGACTAGCAGAGAATGACATTGAGGGCTCTGCTGTCTGGCAAAAATATATAAATATTAGAATGATTTGCAGATGATTTACAATAATTTTACCACAGGATAAACAAGGTTTTACTACTTTAATATCTAAATAATACAAAGGATGAAGTTGTAACTGTTTGACGACTGATGATTCTCCTTTTCACTTGCACTTCTGTGCACACATTTGTCAGGGTTCTGAGGGTGCTATTTAGTCTTAATGGCCCTGCCCAGCCTCATCTGGAGCCTACATCCACACCTCTGAGCCCAGGAGCTCTCTTTAAGCTCAGCCCAAGTCTTTCACCAGTAGTTTATAAACTGGAGGCTGGAAGCAAACTGAACCACCTCCACTTCTGCTGAGCCCAAACCTGAACTGGGAACATTTCTCACCTCAGACTGGCTCCTGGCACCCAAGGCAAGAGGCTCCTGGGACCCCAGGAAGCTGCTGAGATGTCCCAGACAAGCAAATCCTTCATATGACATCTGTCTGGAAATATGCCCTGCTGCCCCAATGGGCAGCCCCTGCTGCTTCCAGCTCACCTGTCCTTAGGGAGCAGCCTGGTTCTTGCTGCTCCACTCCCTTGAGAAGATAAGAGTAATTAATAAAATCACTTCAGACCTCCTCATCAAACCATGAGCATTAGCTGTTCTTTCCGTTTAATATTCTCATTAGAGATGTACTTGTTTCTTGAACAGTTGCAGTTCCACTGATGCTGCTTTCATGACAACTCAGCTATTTTCAAACTCCTGTGTGTCCTTTACCTGTCCTGACTGTGAGGATAATTTTAAAGCTCTTTCTCCCTGTTTAGTGGGGAAGGGGCTGAAAGCATTCACAGGCCTGTCTGGCCTTGACCACCCAGCCAGGGAATCCTTATTTCTTATCCCCATCTGCAGCTTTGCTCTCAGATGGGTCTCAGCAGTTGTGGTAGGTAGGTAAGTATCTGCTTTCTGTGATAGAACTCCTTGGAGGAATGTTTGTCTCCTGCCCCATCTCCATGTCCTGGCTGGACCTCAGCCCTGGTTTATTGCTTGCCTCACCTGGGACAGTTGATTTACCCTATTAGTAGTGGTCCCTGTCTTTTGCCTGTTGTGGTTAGCCCCTAAAGGATGAAAACTATGTGTGAGGGCATGGGTGGCATCAGGGTTGCCCACAGCTTCTATCTTCCTGGCCCTGAGGGAGCAGCCAGCCCTCACAGTGCCCCATTGCTTTGCCTATAGTACCAAGAATAGCTGAGGAAGTCAAGGTGGATGTAATCCTAAGAGTGAGGTGGAAGCCCAGAGGTCTATCTTCAGAGAGCTCTTCACTGGCTAAGAGCCCAGGCTATATGAGAAGGCTGGGAAGGGAAACATAAAACTCACTGTTTTGGAGATATGTTCATGACAAGAAGGACAGGAAAAACCATCATCAACACCCTGAGTAGAACTTCTGCTGCTTTTCTGGGCTTCTGGGTCCCTTTGCCCCAGGTCAAGATGGGATCTCTCTCCATCCACGTTTTCTCAGCTGACCAAGGTATATGTATTAAGCTGTTTGTCCCACTGTCCTTGACAGAGAAGATAGCCCGAGTCGAGCCATGCCCTTGTCTAACTGCCATAGAAATGGACGGAGGAGAACTGGAGACCAAATATCCCAAGCACAGGGTACTTCAGGCAGGCTTTGGCAGGAGCTCACCTGCACTTGCCTCATGCAGGTTTTGGCTGACCAACAGCTGAGAAAGTATGCCAAGGACCCAGTACTCATGTTGGCCTCTGTCAGGTGGTAGCTGCTGCAAAGTTGATAAGGAGCTGATTGTTGCTGTCTGACATAAAAGGCCACTTTGCTGATTGCCTAAACAGGCTTTCAGCCCATGCATTGTTTTTGGTCAGTACTACTGGTGCAAGATGAGCATAACTGACTGCAACAGTGTCACTGAGGTTATTTGATTTTCTTACACCTTTGATTTGTTCGGTGTCACCTATTAGTAAACTAGGGCACACAATTTAGAAATATAAACATGTAACAAAGCTATCACTATTATTCACAGCAAACAAGTCACTAGCTGAAAACTGTGACCTTGACACTGTATTTAAGTGTACAACCAGACAGACACTTTAATTCAGCTTTCACTAATACTGCTGTGTGTAGTAGTTTCACCTCCATTAAGTTCTTAGCCCCACTCTTCTCTGCTCTGTGCCTTTCTACCTTTTATTCTAGCACAAGCATTTCTGCAGCCTCACAAGGAATCAAATCAAGAAATGGTGCGGTAGAGATTTAATCCTTTATTCATTGTCAGCCAGAGCAGCTTCCTTGATTTGATTCTCACTGCACAGATTTATGCTGGCCAGGTGGTGGTGGGAGAAGAAGCAATACCTTTCAGTGCCAGTGCTAGTTTATATTAACTTAAAGCATTTGTTAAGCTGCAGTTTAAAGGTGCGTTCTGTGACTGATTTAACCTTATCGTTTACCTTGACATCAGCCAAGTTTGTGACAAAATCTGTCATAGCGTCTGTAGCCAGATTAGGGAGATATGGTCTAGATGGGTGGATTGCAAAGCAAAAGCAGAGCTGACTGTGGTTTTGGGGCTCAAAGGGTAGCAGCCAGTAGTTCAAAGTCAAAGCGGCAACCGGTTACTAGCGACACTGATCAGCAGGGATTGATATTGTAGGACCTCCCAAGGTCCCTTAAAATTTAGATGATTCTATGATTCTAATCCCAGGCAATGAGGGGGTTACTATCAAAAAAGTCAGCCCCATCTTGTCCTATATGTGCATACTAGGGATTGTTAGGCTCAATTTTTAGATGAGAGTTGTTTTAATAGTTACACAGATTCTCAGTCAGAATTTGGATAAAAGGGCAGGAATGGGTCAGCAGAGATAATAACAGGGACAAGACTTCATGTCAGCAGCCTGGCTTTATGTCTAGCTACACTGATGCAGACTACAAGCAATAAACTGATGCTGGTACGGTGCACCTCAGGAAGTGAAGCCTGGACTAATGCCGCAGGTAATTAGAGTCTGCTCTGCTGACTGAGCTGCCTCAGTTCATGGAATGAACGGACACCTCTCCAACATCCTGGTTAGCAACATCTAAGAGCTTTTTAGATCAAAGCCACCACTTTGTAGAGCATGTGGAAGATAGGAAGTTGGTGCAGTTGTCAAATAAGCGGCGTCCCTTTTGTTCCTTCTGCCCTTTTGGTAGCAGCCTCCAAGAAGCAAGTCACAAGTTTACTTAGATTGCCATTTCCCAAATTCCATCCAGTAAAGTCAAGCAAATGGGTCCCTGTAAGCAGATGACAAAACCAACATACATTTTCTAAAGATAGTTTTGACTTGAAGTGCCACCAAGCACAGTGAGTAAAGAGAAGAGGTTTCTCTCCATACTCCCAACTGGAGACAGACAGGAAAAAAAATTATCTTTTCTAACCTATCATTCAATAAACCAGGAAAAGATCTGACTTCATCCCTGACAAGTAAGGCATTGCAAACAAAATTATTCTGTACTGGTGACTGCAGTGAGGATTGGCAGACACTGAGAGCAGTAAATACCAGGAGTTCATAATATTTCTTGTGGGATGAAACACTGACTTCTTAACAAAATTAGCAAGCCTGTTCCAAAACCCCTTCCCGGAGCTCAAGGTCTGACCACACCCCGAATTCTGGGACCACACATGAACATGTAGCTCTACCATCTCAAAGCAACAAGTCAAAATTACACTGGAATCACCACCTGACCAATAAATCTTACTGTCAGACAGGTTTCCTTGTTATTGGGGTTTTTTGTTTGTTTGCTTGTTTTATTCCTAGCTTGCCATCTTGGGTAACTTCATTAAGCTGACAATCTTATTTTTGTCTTGAAAAAGTGTTTTTTTTCTCCCACGTGGCTGTGAACAGTGGGCATGTGTAGAGGCTGAGGGAAGGAATGAAGGTTATTGTTCCTGTCACACCGTTCATTTATCATCAATGACTTGAATGTATTTGCTCCCTGTATGCTGTGTGCATATCCACTGGCTTTGAATCTCCCAAATATAAGAGTGAAGATGTTTATGGGGAGAAGAAAACAGAAACATTGTCAAGGTCTCTGTCATTGCCTGTTATTTCTGATGAACCACACTCAGTATTTTAGGATCTGGCATGAGAGAGTTTGTCCACTCAATAAATTCACCGTAAGTGCAACTGCATCTGATGTATATTGTGTAAACTGGTTTTACTAATAGAAATCTGCATGGAACTGGAGTAAGCTCTACTGGTCCAAATCACAGCTCAGAACAGCTTTGTTTGGCTCTGCTAGAGGCTGGCAGTGATACAGCTCTTCTGGTGGGGAGCAAGCAAAGGCTGAAATTGCAGGAAATCCAGTGTGCAGTCAAAGTCCTTGTCTGAGACACTGCAAATGACAAGCATTTTGCAAAGTCTGGCCAGTAGACAGAGAAGACAGCTATGCAGAAGTAATGTGTGATGTGGTTTTCCTTGATTTATTTTTTTGTATAAATTTTTCACATGACAGAAAAGAACCTTCAAATTAACACCTTTTCTTAAGGTGTGTTTGTTTTAAGAGAACCTTTACTGAGAGAATTCCCCACCCTTCCTCCTTAAGAGAAAAAAAAAAAATCACTTGAGAAGAAAGGGAAACATCTCTGTGTGTCTCAGAGTAAACATTCCCTGCTAGGCTCCTGGCAGGCACAGAGCCCACCCCTTCAGAAAGAAATCAGATCCTGAAGCAAACTAGGTAGATGATAAAAAAAAAAAAAAAAAAAAAAAAAAAAAAACACACCAAAAAACCCAAAACCCAAAAGCAACCAAAAAAAAACCCCGAAGCAAAAAGCAGCTGTTAAAACATTTGGGTTCTTCCCCCAGCCTAGTGCTACAGATGTGATCATTTCAGTTGTTTGGCTTGTGTGCTGGAAGACTCAGACCCTCTGCAAGGGGATGTTAAAGAAGACAACGTGGAACATTCCCAACTTATTCTTCCTCACCACCATCCTCTTTATGACTGCTTTCCTCTCCACATTCTTGGAGGACAGTCAGAAGATTTATTGCATAATTTCTTTGGCGGCTGTTAACCGAGTGTGCAGTTACAGCTTGGTTTAATTAAGGAATCAGAGTGATTCTTTTATGTAGGTCACATCAGTTTTTGATTCTGAATCTCATAAAGTTCTAACCTTTCTGAAAAGTCAGCACTGTATATATGGCTTTAAAAAAAAATTAGTTTCTTAAATGCTTCTGAGTGTTGTTTATGCCTGCAAATGCCATTGCCTCTTTACTAGATAAATTGTCAGAGAGACCTTTGTTTGAATGTGGCATTTGGTGAAATCTATCTTTTTTGTAGCAGAGTAAGTGTTTTCAAATAGGATTCATAAATGCAGCCTGAGCTCCTAATTGTTTGAAGCATGGCCATGCTGGAAAAGGAACAATGGATGATTTGAGTTTTCTTTCTTAGTCTCTCACCACTGTTCATATCAACTGAAGATGTATAAAATCAAATATTCACAGCCCATCAGAGAACAGGAATATGCTGGCTCAGAGATTGGAATTTATTATTTTTTTTTTAATTATCTGAATCACTGATTTCACTAAAAGAGAGGAGCCTGATGTCTATAATGCTTATACTTCCCCCCCCCCCCCCCCTTGGTAAACAGCATGTAAGTCCGTGGATGTTGGCTGCTGCCCTCAGAACACCACACCCGTATGGCCAGAACAAATACGGCTGCCCAGCACCTCACTCCCTTGATACATTAGACTGCCAACCTCCACGCTGATGCCTCTCCTTACTTCTGAAGGAATTCTCATCCCCACATGTGATATTTTACATCAATTTGTATTAATTTTAGAAAGTTTCCTGATCTTTCTCTGCCTCAGTATCAGCAGAGTTAATGCAAGCTTTGACTAATATTCCTTAGAATATGTTGTTAGATATTAAATTAAAAGACCAATTATTCCTAAGGAGCACAGGAGTTCAGCCCTGATCCTCAAGGTTCGTAATGTCCTTTAAGACATATTATTTAAATTATTTTGTAGCCCATTGAGAAGGTTACATCATCTTCAACAACATCTTTGTGGCTCAAGTAAAATGAATAACGAGCAAAGTACAATGTCTTCATTGCTCGAGGACAGGAGGTCTCTCTACCAAAGCATAATGCTCAATTATACAGGAACTGTAGCATTCTCAGGCTTGGCCCAAGCCTCTGAAATGAAGTTCTGCAGGGACTTCGGACCATCACAGGCTGCATTACCTTCTGTTGTGCAAATCCTAAATATTTGAGTCCTCTAACTTATAAAACTGTATCAGCAGTAAATTCTTTATATTAAACCAAAACAATAAAAATCCCAAATAACCCTGGACATAAACATTAAAAAAAACCCAAAAACCAAAAAACACCTTACTGAAACAAAGCCTTTGCTGAAGTCTACTTTTCTTCTGTGAGAGTGGTGAAAGGATAAAGAATGTGGAAAAAATGTCAGTCACACACATTACTTATATTAAAAAATAAAACAGGCCAGAGCTTTTTGTCTGTCCCCAGGTGTGAGTGCCATAGCTGGCATGCCTACAGTTAAACGTGTCCTACCTCCTGCTGCCTTTTGGAGAGCACCCTGACCTGTGTGATCTCCCAAACCATGCCTGAAAGTGGCCAAGATACTGCTCAAAGGTTAAAAATGTGTGAGGGAGCTTGCCAACCCTCATATAGTATGAATAGTCACAGGTCAATGCCCCAGCTCTACACAATTTTCTTATACAGATGTAACCACAGTGTAGAGTAAGACCTAATGTAGACTGTTAGAAAATAAGTTGCAACAGAAATGAGAAAGAGGACAGACTGATGAAAAGAGAATGGCAAGTTCAGCAGAGTTTACAGCATGTTACTGAGACAGGAATTCAGATCTAGGTGTTTAATATCACACTGCAGGCTATACAGCTCTATCTGATCATCTGGGGCTAAGATGCCAACATAATGAAGCACTATTTATTAAACCTTTTTGAAGGAGAGTTGGAAGGAATGCTATCCCTCTACATCTGTCCAAGGAAATGCTCCAAAAAAGGTACAGGCTGCGTTAAGATTACTGCTTTTCTCCCTACCTCAAAGAACAGTAGTGCTTTTCTTCATCCTGGCTGCTTTTTGTCTTCTCCTCATGTCACAAGCAACCTTCCTGGGTACAACTGTTTTCCTGGGCTGGCTCTGGTAGTGAACACCTGTGAGACTTGGACTGCAGCAAGCCATGGTTCTTATTTCAAAGGCAGGTCTCTCAAAACTGGTTTAGCATATTGTGTTGAGTTGGCCATTTATCAGATACAGGATTCACAACGACACCTGCATTATTTTCTCAGGATTGACCAGAACTGGAGTACAGGGAGCTAGAATTGTAAAGCTGCAAAGTGGCAGTAAAATCAATATTAAATACTCATAAAGCATCACTGCCTTCTGTGCTGCTGCAAAAATCATGCCCTAACATAGTTGTTAGAGGGTCCTGGATAGCCCACCAGCAAGGAGCAAGAGCCCACTCCTGTAACTGAAGCTC
>NW_008622964.1:30911-48099 GCF_000691845.1 Merops nubicus | reverse complement strand
TCCTGTATGGAACCGCTCCTTCATGCTCTGGTAGTCAAATTCCACTTTCCAAAATTAAATTTGCCAAGTTTTCCCTACCAATGCGTTTCTTCTTCCTTCTGTAATGTTTCTGTGCCCATAGCTTTATAACTAAACACAGATATGAATTTACTGAGCAAGTTAAGCAGGACCAAATGTTTTTTCTTGCTGTACCTACAGCACCGGAATAGGTACCTTCTAGTCACGTGGCAGTGTTGCTGTACAGCAGCTGTGCAGGTCCCTCACTCCCACATGGAGGTCCAGTTTGTCCTTGTTCTTCATGCTGCAGCTGCATTTAGCAGAGGCAGCCACGAAGCTTTTCATCAATTGAAAACAATTGTTCAGTATTTCTGTTTCCTTAACAGGACTTTTGTGTGAGTTGAGACCATGTGATGGCATTATTTGTAATTAAATGTGAAAATCTCTTCTTAAAGGTAGTGGCAGTAAATAACCTCCTCACAGGTTCTTCTGGAGTATGTAAAACTAAACAACAGTTTTGACTGGAACTTTTATTTTCTATTATTTGCTTGATGTCTGGTTGTAAGACTATTGGTTTATAATTTTATTCCAGAAAGTTTCCCTCCCTTCCCTCACATTTTTGCTAGAGTAATCTGTATTTTCCAGCAGCAACAGTGAAGCTTTACCCTGGAGCAATCCCATAAACACTTGCAAAAAGCACAATTTTTCACAGTCTGATATTCATAAGGCAAAACCCGAGTAGCTTCATGCAGGAATAGAAAAGGGCTGCAGACAGGCTGTCTAGTGGATTGTGTGCTAGGCTGGGATCCAGGAATGCTTGAATCCTAGTGTTGGCTCTTCCACCAGCTTGCTGTGTGGTCTTGGGCCTGGGCAAGCCGCAGCTTCTGTCTCACAAGTCGCCCATGTATGAAAGGAGGATAATAATATTTGCCTGCTTCACAGGAGTCAACACTCCTGTGTTAGTATTTTTGCAGGACTCTGGAAAGCTAAAGAGCTGCCAAAGTTTTAAAACTTTCTACAGAGCAAGGCATTTGTCTTTACATTTAGAATGCAACTTGCTTAGCGGGCAAAGACATTTCACCCACCTGCAAAGTTTTACAGACCCTGTTGGATATCCAGTGATGTTTTTAATTTATAAGAGTTGAATTAGACAGGATTCTTTAAAAGAGGAACCAAGTAGTGTTTTGCACTGTCTATGCACTTTAGCTGATCGGTTATCCCCATGCTCTGTTCTTTATATTGTACATTAGTCAACTCCTAGATTCCTAGATCTACTACTGAATTTAAACAAGTGAAATCTACTGAACTCATATGGTCTTTCTTGTTTGCACAGCTGACTTTCGTGTAGTCAATCTTTTTAGTAAAGTTAAACTAGGTGAAATTACAATATATGTAAAAGAAAATAAAGATAATCCATGATAAAATTACCAGTCAAGCCCAGTATTAATTCTATCCTTTTGAGCTGTCAAAGCACAAAGCCTTCCAGAGGTGGGCAGTGTCCGCTGTCACGGTGGGAATCCTGTGTCTAACCTGCCACAGACATGAAGATGCACTTCCAGAGAAATTCTTTATAGAAATTGTGTAAAATGCATAGTGTGGAGCTCTGGGACAAGAGGAGGCCAAATTTTGAATTTTTTACAGAAAATATTGGGGTTTTTTAGCCACCCCAAAAATACACCTCCAAAGGCAGATAAAGCCGTATGTGAACAGAGGTTGAATTTCAAAAGCCATTTTGGTCGACATGACAAATGTTTCGGAAACCATGAGGCAGTTTGTTTAGATGTTCCTGTTATGCTGTTTTAAAGCTTTGCTTGTGCTTCAAAGATCAGAAGTCAGTAACTTGTGTCAAGAAGTCAATGCCCAACAACTTTCAGATAAAAGCAGCATCTGCCTCTGTGAGTCCTTTCCCTGCTTCATTCCAGTGAAGCCTTTGATGTTCCTAAGACTCTTCCCGGATGCAACTCAACTTGGTAATGAAAAAGAAAAGTAATTTTTCACAGGTTAAGCTTGGCCAACCTATGAGTTCAACCATCTTACAGAATGATCTGGTGAATACACTGGCTCTGACAAGCCTTGGGAGCACACATTGGGAGCAAGGGAGAACCGAATGTCTGGAGAATAAGAGAAAGAGATGTATTGCACTTTTTAGGGGTGACTAAGCTTGTACTTTAGTTCATCTAGGTATCTAAAGCCTTAATAGGGCTATGACCAGCAACATGGGCATTTTCCAGGCTGCAGGCTGAGTAGCAAGCAGGTCATAAGTAATTTCAAATCAGTTTAAGGAATAAAAGGTCAGTTTCATGTTATGTTTCATGTAATCATCAAATGCTACCTCCACTCCAGGTGCACAGCACTTAATGCTTCTTTGGTCAGACCTGGAGATTATGCAGTTGTATGGTAAACTGATAAGCCTGGAGATCCTGTCAAAAAATAATACAGGGTTTTATTGAGAGCATCTAGCTGAGTCAGCCCCTCTTCTGGCTGAATACATACTGAGCCAAATGTGAGGGAGGGGCAGGAAACCCATTGCCTCAGGCCTTATATATTATTTAATTTTAACTGACATAGTACATATTAAATTATTATAATTTGTGTACCATTCTATGTAGGCTTTAATATATGGTATTATATTTATTTATATAAAGAGAGATATTTATAGCTGTTTGTTTTTTTGACAGCAGCTGTTCTTGTAGATGGAAGCTAATCAATTTCTTGCAGATCTGACCCCTCACTGTGTCAAAAGCATCACTTAACAATTTTTTGTGTGGATACGTAATGTATTTGTGTGGCAATGTTTTGGTAACAGGGGTGGTACACAGGTGATGTCTGAGAAGCTGCTAGAAGGTTCCCTGATGTCCAGTAGAGTCAATGCCAGCCAGCTCCAAGATGGACCTTCCACTAGCCAAGGCCAAGCCCATCAGTGGCAGTGGTAGTGCCTCTGGGATAACATATTTAAGAAGTGGGGAAAAAAAGCCCCTGCGGAACTGCAGCTGTAGAGAGCAGTTAAAATATGAAACAACTGTGCAGACACCAAGGTCAGTGAAGAAGCAGGAGGAAGAGGTGCTCCCGGCACAAGAGCAGAGATTCCCCTGCAGCCTGTAGTGAAGACCGTGGTGAGGCAGGCTGTCCCCTTGCAGCCCATGGAGGTTAATGGTGGAGTAGATATCACCTGCAGCTTGTGGAGGACCCCACACTGCAGCTGATGACTGTGACCAAAGGAGGCTGTGATCCCATGGGAAGCCTGCACTGGAGCAGGCTCCTGGCAGGACTTGTGGCCCAGTGGAGAGAGAGAAGCCCACACTGGAGAAGGTTTGCTAGCAGGACTTGTGACTTCATGGCGGCCCACACTGGAGCAGTCTATTCCTGATGGACTACACCCTGTGAGAGGGACTCACACTGGAGCAGTTCCTGAAGAACTACAGCCCGTGGGAAGGACTCATGTTGGAGAAGTTCATGGAAGACTCTCCTGTGGGAGGGACCCCACACTGCAGCAGGGGAAGAGTGTGAGGAGTCCTCCTCCTGTGTAGGAAGGAGCAGCAGAGACCTGTGATGAACTGACTGCAACCCTCATTCCCCCTTCCCCTGCACCACTGGTGAGGAGCAGGTAGAGAAAAACGGGAGTGGAGCCGAGCCTGGGAAGAAGGGAAGGATAGGGGGGAAGGTGTTTTAGATTTGATTTTATTTCCCATTATCCTACTCTGATTTGGTTAGTAATAAATTAAATTAATTTCCCCAAGTCGAGTCTGTTTTGCTTGAGATGGTAACTGGTGAGTGATCTCCCTGTCCTTATCTCAATCCATGAGCCTTTTGTTGTGTTTTCTCTCCCCTGTCCAGCTAAGAAGGAGAAGTGATAGAGTGGCTTTGGTGGGCAACTGGCTTTCAGCCAGGGTCAACTCAACACAGGGTAACAGAGATAATTAAATCCAAAAGAAAACAGGAACTTCCTTTTTGATCTTTGCATCTGTGGAATTATCTTTACGTTTTGAATAACACCTAATGGGTAAACCTAAAAGAACACTGAACTCTTAATATTCTTTTACTGACCACAAATTTTTGAGCTTTTCTGACAAATGGCAAGGCTAATAAGAACACAGAGCTCTAGATAAGAGATTCTCAGTAACATACACCTTCCTCAGAGAAAGGGCATTTTCAAATGTAAGAACCCATCTTTTTCACTTCTTTGTGATTTTTTTTTTTTTAATATCTCTTTAAAATTAATATAACTCAGACTAAAGGACATTCTTCAGTTTCTGACTCTCCAAGTCTGTTTGCTTGTTTTTATATCCAGATTTATTATATTTTATTGGCATAGCAGGTGTAAGGGAGTAATCCAAATCTGTCATCCCTAAACTATGGGAATGAGCACACAAACATTACTTTTGAGCACCTGTTTAAAACATCCTTTAAAAAGTCCATGTGATCTCACTCTAATCAGCTTGACAGAAACCCCCACAGTGAGGCAGAATAGGAAGACTAAATGATAATTTGTGAGAATAATGAGACAGTGGTGGAAATGCTCTGCAGTTATCACCTCTACTAATCTTTCATTACTTTTGCAATTTTTTTTTCAAATTGTAAAATTTGTATTTTACATTAGAATTAATTGAAAGATCACATATTTTTACAAGGAGAGGCTGATTTCCTTTACTGATCAGCTGAATTTCTCAGTGCCACAAATCATACCCTGTGCCTGGAACAGGTCCTGTACACATAGCTTCCACTTCTCTATTTTTTTCAGTTGATGACAGTTGTGTTGCTTTTCTGTAGGCAGGATGTGGAACACGAAGAAGGAAAAAAACGTCAGTGGCAAAAAAATACCCACTCAGACCCATTTATTTTTCTCATTCACAGTGCAGGAATTTGTCTTGGACATTTTTATCTCATATGCTGTCTCTTTACATTTTAATAGTTTCACAACTAGTTTTCCTACTGCTTTCCTCAGGAAAAAAAAAAAAAAAATTAGAGGACCATCAAGATCAGGACACATTTTCATATATGTGGACTGTATTTGACATTTCTGTATTTTTCCTAGATACATTTTCCCTGTTTATATTCTAAATAATGATTTCCTTGCTTGTTATTTATAGTGATCAGAGATTTGCAGGCCATTCTTGAATCAGGCAGACAGGAAATTGAGGCAGATTTACAGTATGCTCAACTCTGTATTAACCATCCAAACCCATAATAGTATGAACTTATTCCTGCTAACTCTGCTCCTGCCCTTTTATGTTCCAGCTGCACTTGAAGGACTTGACTAACACATGACCATATGTATAATCCACCAGGTACAACTATATAATTGTTATTATTCTCTCTCTTTTAACAGATAATCTTGCAAGGAATAAAACGCCCAGGAATTCTCGTGTGCCACCAAAATAGGCACACTATATACTGCACATATAGTAACCTCAGCAGAGGGCCTGTATTTAGTATAGAAGACTACATTCTACTGCTAGAGCATTTTCTTAATAATGTAGTAATTGAAGTTGAGAGTTAGCAAGACAGTTGGGCACATGTAGAAGTTTTATAAAGGTTTCAGACTGTTAAAAATAAAAAATTAAAAGCTGTAATATGATTTTGGCTTGGCTAGACTGGAAACTTTATTTTACCTAATTTACTTACTTTCAAGTTAAAAAGAGCATTTTGCATTTCTATACCTGTTCTTCCATGTGTAACAGAAATGGGGCTTATTAGAGAAGAGGACAGTGAAAAATATTGAATAATTCCACATGCATTTTACTGGCTATTGGGCTGGAAAAAAGAACAATAACATGCTAATGCAAAATAACCATGAGATATGTCTGCTTTCTGTTTGTGTGATTCTTTACCCTCCCTTGATGTGTAGCAGAATAACATTTGTACTCACTGGTTCTTTACCCTTGACACATTTTTGAAGTGGCAGAATCTTTGCGTTTCTGTTACTTTCTTTCTACCTCTTTGTACTACAAGTATAGTCTGTCACTGAAACTCACTTGAGTCTCTGAAAACTGCTAAAATAAACTGCCCTTCTGCTGTGGAGACAGGCTGTTTATTTGATGCTGCCTGACTTTATTATTTTATAAAACTTTATTTTCCCATCTCTAGTTCTCTGGCTGTCTGTAGGAAGTGTAAGGGTCACAGTCAGCAATATTGCAACTGTAAAGCTGTATTGCAAAATAGTGCAATATTGGAACAGGTGATGCCAACAAGTCTGCAGTGAACTACAAACAAGAGCATTCACCTCTGAAAATTATGATGAAGGAAGGAGGACCTGTGATGAAATTACTTTAAAAGAGACCCTTTGAATTTTCTCTGTAAATCTCAGGAGTGATAAGCAGTTTTTACTGTTAAACTGAGGAATTCTGATTATTTCCAAAGTAAGGATAGTATTTAGGAAGATATGTTGGCAAACAACTCCCTAAAAGTGAATGGGCAGGGGCAGTAATAAATAAGTGTGAGGGGTTTTAAATTTCATTTCCTAATCATACCATGATCCCACACTGTTTGTAACTTTCTTAGCTAAATCTGATAAAATGAATGTCTATAAAAAATTAATTCCAGGACTATAGTAGTGATTTATTTAATGAAGATAAAGTATTGATGAAACCTAAAATAGGATCTAAATTAGATTTGTTTCAAAAAGGAATGGATTTTCTTTGTGTGATTATGCAAACTTAAAATAAAAAGAAATCAACATAGAACAACACTGTCAATGACTTAGGAGGCCAGTAACAGAAAAATAAGCTGAAAATTTTCTGTGAATAGATTGCTGATAAATCATGGGTTGAGGTTTGTTTAAACAGATGGTTTGGAAGATACTTTCCAATAACATACTTAGCATTCACAAAAAGCCTAATCAAATAAATTATTGCATTAAACCAAAAGCAGATTCACTGGAAAATGTATCTACTAAAATTACTCTAGAAGTTTTTGCCATTAAGGGATGATACAATCTGTTGAAAGAAGACAAAATGGTAAAATAAACAGAAAGCTGTTTTATTTTCATTTAAAAATACAATAAATCTGTCAGGACTGATCTATTAGTTTCCTCTTCTAATGAGAACTGGGAAGCTGTGGCTTACATTTTGCTTAGTATAACTGCTCTGTAGGTGTTGATTTTTCTAATTGTGATGCATAATGAATGAAGGAATGAGTAGACCAACTGAAAGACATATATTGATAGTAATGAGTTGTACTGAACCATTTTGAAACTTCTTCAGGTGGACACATAGGATTAGGGCTAGGATGGAGGATGACAGAGACTCTACTAATTTGCCATGAGTTTTTGCTCAGAAGATGCCAAACCCTCCAGCAATTTTTTAGGAATAACCTAATATTTTGTTATTATTATTATTAGCTCAAAAGATAAGAAACTCAGATTATGGCTATAGAGCTTCATAGAAATACAGGTCAAAATGAACTCATTGAGAACAAACACATCCAATGCCTTGCACATGTCTTTTGACTTCCAGTGACTCTGTCACGTCATGTATTTCCTGGGTCTGTCATCTGGAACTATGCTAACAGTTACATGGTTGTCCGCTATGGTCTGGCTAACACAGCTGCTCCAAACCAGAAAGGCTATCCCTTCCCTTCCCTTCCCTTCCCTTCCCTTCCCTTCCCTTCCGTTCTCTTCTGTTTAATGTTACTGATATACTATTGTAGATAAAACTCTTATTTTTATTGCAAAAATTATATTTCTTAATTAAAAGATTGAAATAAAGAAATTATATATTCGGAGTAAGTTCAGGGTAAAGACACATCTTCTCCAAACCAGAAAGGCTATCCCTTCCCTTCCCTTCCCTTCCCTTCCCTTCCCTTCCCTTCCCTTCCCTTCCCTCTCAAACAGAGCTCTTCTGTTTAATGTTACTGATATACTATTGTAGATAAAACTCTTATTTTTATTGCAAAAATTATATTTCTTAATTAAAAGATTGAAATAAAGAAATTATATATTCGGAGTAAGTTCAGGGTAAAGAAAGCACAAAAATGTCATTAAGATGACCTCTCAGGAAACATTCTTTAGTTAGACAAGGCTAATATTTGAAGTCTATTTTGCAGTATAATTTAAAATTAAACTGGATAAAGTGCAGCAGAACAGTACAGAAGAAATCATTGAATCTGATCTCCACCAACAGAGACCATTGATTATATTCTTTTTTCTCTGATGTTTATAGTCTTGTTATAGGGCATCTATTCTGCCATATGCTTGTTAAAAAAATATTGGAAGCTCCTGTGCTGTTGGATGTGAGAAGAAATAGCAAGACAAATAACAATAATAAAAAAAAAAATTATTCTTGAGGAAGTTCTGAAGCAGTTGAAGATCAGTGCAATATATTTTCCCTGAATGTTCACTGTCTTTACAGAGACAGCAAGTTACAGAGCTGTTTTACTCTCGCTGCTGATGCGTTATTTTCTCCCGTGCTGTGTCACAGCATGACATCTTGTTTTGCAACCTTTGAAGCCAGGAGACAAATCCCTAAAACAAAAGAAAAATGTATGTAGATTTTGTTTTGTTCAAGAAGCAACCTACCTCCACTGGCGACTGGGCATCTTGCAGGTGGATTGTCATTTAAAAAGCATAAAATTTACATAATTACTTGTTCTTGGATTGTATTTGTAAACATTTCAGTTCTGCCTGCGGAATTGTAAGAACAGCTGTCTCAAAAAGTCTGTGATTATTACAGCTAATTAATCTACCTGAAAGACAGAGAATCTGCAAACCTATTCTATAGGTGCTGCAAGATGACAGCGACAAGGGTATACAAAATCCCAACAGTTGCAGCCACAATATGGTTCTAATTTTGAATATGAGCAACACGGACTGAAGGAGTGACTTTAATGAGAATATAACAAACATTTACTGTGAACAGTATTTTAACATCAATTCTTAGACAGGAAAGGGAAAGATTTCTATTCCTTTGGGTACCTGGGTACTTGATAACTTCAGATGTGGTTTAGTTACATTTAATATTTCTTCTTTCTTACCTTGACTCTCCAGATAAGAACAACATCTATGCCTACAAACATATTCAGCATTTAACAGCAAATATTTCTTTCTAAAACCAAACTCTATAACATGAAAAGTATCCTGTCTCTCTATAGAAAAGTTTAGAAGTATTGAAAGAAAACACCTGTGTCCTAGAGAATGTTTATTCACAAGTGCCAAGAAGCCAATATCCCTGCTTTCTTATATATTGTAGTCTCATTATCTAGCTGCCAATCAAGAACATGTAGGAGATGCAATGAGATGCAAACTATCTAGACAGGGAGGAAAAAAAGTTGTAATTTGCATAGATGATGGTGTTTAGAACTCAGGAAGCACAGGAAAGCTTTAGTTTCTGAAATCCAAATATTTCTCTCTGCCTTCTTTAGTATTTAAACAGTATCCAGGCATGATCCACTTTTTGACATGCACAGCCTGCAGGTAGCACAGGCCAGTAAGAGAAGGATCATGGGGAAGGCTCCCTGATGATTTTACTTCCTTTCTTTTTCTAGATCTTTCTTTCTGAGTAATTCCACTTGAATCAACAAGTCCTACCATCATTACCCCTTCTATAGAGACAGCAGTGGAACTATGTGAAACTTAACTTGCCAAAGAAGCAGGTCAAATGAAGTTTTATTTTGTGTTTTATTTCATTTTTTAATCAATCGGGTATCTATTAGCAAACACTCTACATCCACAAACAAAATAGCAGTCTCCCAGGCCGGATTTCTGTTGCACCTGGGGAAGCTTACTGAGTTCCAAGCCCCTAATTTTCACAGTGCCTTTTTAAAACTTAATGAACTTTCCAAAAGATGTATAACTTCTACCACTACCTGAAAAATCTCAGAGTTCTTTTGTGGTAAAGCATGCACGATCTGTTCATGTGCTCATGGAGGTGCATGGTGCCAGACCTATTATTGTTGATTGATACTGGCTGCAGAGGAGTTTGCAGCCACTACAGCCTTATCAGCTCCCAGAAAGGCTGCTGTAGGCATCACTACTCAGGCAGCACCTACTCTGGAGTTTCTGGAAAGGGAAAATGACACATATATCTAAGACAGGATCATTTATAGTAACTCATGCTCTACAAGGCAGTAAAAATGTGTGTAGTTGACAGAGTTTGGGGAAACATTAAATAAGGAAAAATCAAAGGAAGATGCTAATAATAATAAAAAGTTTTAAAATCTTTACCTCTTTTAGAGGTAAAATAGCCATTAAATATTCAGGATTCTAGGTTATCTAGATTTGTAACTATACCTAAATATCTAGACTTTGAAAAATTTATCAAAATGTAGAGCTCCTTGTTGGTTATACTAAATGCTAGGTAGGATAGGGCTTCAATAGGATGTACTGGGATTTAGTAGGTAAAAATGTTAACATTACAGGCCTTTTTAATAACTACATCTATCTCTAAGACATACTGCTGCTTTGTTCCTTGCTAGTGTGAAATTGATAAAACTGATTCAAGCTGATAAAGGAACAGGAGGATCAGAGATAATCAAAAGGCAATAAAGGATTCCTGATCCTCTGATCTTTATATTGTATTAAATAATAATAAGTTCAGCCATGATAACTGAATGTGTCACTAACCTCACATATTTTTTGATACATCAATTAAAGGTAAAATAAAGTGCCTCACAGAAAATAAAACCAAATCAGATAACAAAGGAAGAAAGAGAAAAGTTCAGAGAAAGACCAAGTGTAAATGGCATGGCAGGGGACTTGGAGGAAAAAAAATCTGTCCTAATTCCCAGTAAATGAAAATGCAACTTCTTTTGCATAAACTGCCTTCTTGGGAGATCTTCATAACTTGGTGGGCTTAAATTTTGAGGATTCATAGTGGAATTTTACCCTGGTTTGGTTAGAGGGCTTGTTCTTATACTTGGGTGAAAAGCTTATTTTGCAGTGATAAAATTGTATGAGTTTTATCTCCATCAGCAGGGTTTAAGAGTTTAAGGGTAAACAAATGGACTGTTACCTGTTGGACATGCTTAATGAAGGACCAGAACAAAGTCAAACAGAACATTGTCAAATTGCAAAAACTTTCTTTCCTTCTTTATTTGCATATATTAGTGCTGTGCATGCTCCTACTTAATATTTCCTTTCTCCCTACAGCTTTCTGATTTCCTTGTTTTAGCCAAGAATCAGGGTGCTTTGAACTGTAGAGATTCAGACTGGAAGCAATCAAAGATCTAATTTAGACTTCTACTCAAAGCAGGGCTAACTCAAAGTAAAGTAAGACTGCTCATGTCGATTTCTGAGTTATCTCCAGGTGTGGATATTCCAAAACTTTTCTGGGCACACATTCCAGAACTTGGCCACCCTCATGGCAAATATTCCTTTATTGCAGCTAGCCTGAATTTCCCATGCTGCAACTTGTGGCCACTGCATCTTGTCTTTTCACTGTGCATTTCTAAGAAAAGTCCACCTTCATCTTCGTGATAGCCCCCTAGTAGTTAAAGGCTGAGATTGGATCCTTAATTAGCCTTTTCTCCAAACTGAACAAACCCAGCTTTCTCATCCTCTTCTCATATGATATCTACTCTATCCCCTTCACAATCTTGGTGCCCCTGTGATTGGTTCTCTATTAGTTTATTGCTTTCTGTTGTACAAAAAGGGGAACCTTGACACAACATTCCAGTTGTGGCATCATGAGTGCTGGGCAGAAAGAAGCAATCACCTCTCTCAATCTGCTGGCTATGATTTTGCTATGCAGACCAGTATGCAGGAACCTTCATCAACAGCAAGCCAAATTAATGTTCTCTTAACTGAGTTCTCTATGTAGCCAAAATTCACCCTTACAGTTATCACAGGAGAATTCCTGGAGCTGATGCCCATGTACAGTATCTCTGCAAGAATTTCTGTAAAAACAAACACATTAAAGAAGTAGAAGTGATTATATTCACATGGTTCTTACTAAAAATAGGAGGGAAATATATGCACATATTTGTTTTCTTGTGGTTTGGACATCTATTGAAATTAATGAATACAACAGACAACTCTCAGTTTATAGCAGTGTAAGATATACTTACATTCCTTTATGGAATCAGGTGACTGAAACAAGAACAGCCTCCACCCAAAACACAGATATTTATCAAGGGGTGAGGTAATTCGTTATTTGGAACTGCATTGGTAGATCATAAATACTTGGAAAAGAAGCATCAGATATATGAGTGAAGCCAAAAAGATAAATGGAAAGATGCAGTGGTTATATGTGACAGAGAAAGGCCTATATGGAGAGGTTTTGATTGCTTTGCCTTGAGGGAAATTATAATATAAACAAAGAGGGAAGAGTAAAATATTTAGGAAACACAAAAAACATACTACTAGAAAGGATGTTTTTTTCCAACAGTTAGACCTCAGTGCAAAATGCACCCCTATTTATTTTTTATCACTCTTAGGCAGACATGACTTTTATGGAAAAAAAAGTAGTTCTTTTTATAGTTGTAAAGCCTCTCAAGTGATTAATTTGGTTGAAGACCAAATAGCTTTACAACCTAACAGATGGTGAGCTTCATGAAGAATCTACACACTAAAAAGGTACCAATTTAAGTCATCATACACCAATATACAAATACACTGCTCCAAGGATCTTATTTTTAATCTGACAAAGTTTGATTACCATTACACCCTTCAGCTGGTAGTCTTTAATTGGTCTGAGTGGTTAATACAGAGTTTTTTAACATAGGTATCCTTAAATCTAAATTGACATAAAGGTCTGGGACTCAGGTAGCCACACCAGAAGTCTGGACTGATCTCTAGCCACTATCAGTTTACCCTCCTTGACTGTGGAAGAGTATAGGGCAACTAATGCAGACATAGCTGTCTAGGTTGAATCAGATGAATCTGATACATGAATGAAGTCATTCAGTGACTGGCCTGGAAAGAATGTTGTTGCCTTCTACTGAAAATGAAGACACTTTCTGCCTAGATACTGAATGGAAGGCTAGATATATCCTCAAGGTGATAAGAGTTAGTGTCCAAGAGATCCAGAGAACACATGCTGTACAAGGGAATAGACACAGCAAACAGACTGACAAATGAGACTTTGGAAAGGGCGTAAGATCCTTGTGGTACTATGTTGCAGCCCTTGTATATCTAACTTAATGGCTTAGAACTCTTAGTTTTTACAGGTATTCGAGTAACAGATCTCTTTATAAACTGTATACACAGGCAATAGGAATTCCAAACTGAAGCATGATACCTCTTCTCTATATTCCCTCTCCCTTCCAAAATAGGCCATGCTAGAGCAATGAAGGAAAAATGCAAGAATGAGGTTATTTAATGCTTTCATGGAATGAAAAGATTTTAAGCTGTCCTACTTCCCTTCCCAGGCTGTCCTCTCCCGTCCTAGATGGGCACTGTTTATGTCACATACATGTGAGAGTATGTGTGTGTGTGTGTGTAAACAAAACACTTGTGTTCTGAGGACACACAAAGTAGAGAATTAAGCTTTGTTTAACAACATTTTATGAGTCCACAGCGTTACAACTTTAAATTATGGACTTAAGCTAAAAGTATAGTGCAGGGCAATTTAAAAAAGAAATTTTAAAATCAGTTAGAACCTATTTGGTACAATTTTGCCAACTATTTAAAAGGGGTTTTCTTGTGGTCCTCATAGAGTCTAAATTGTCATGTGAGTCACTTAGTTATCTTTTTCCTAGGAGCAGTTTGGGAGGAGAGTGTTGTTCCATATCTGACAGGATTCAGCTTTACTGAACCCATCACACACAACCAAGCATGCATTAAATCACACATCGCAATCACGACAGAAACAGAGGAAAAGATGGCTAAGTCCTTACACATCATACATATGTATGGGCAGCATCCTTTTTCCCCTGACATTGCAAAGTAAAGAATGGGCAGCAAGGAAAATGCTGTGGCAGCACTGCTGTGCAGAATGCATGCTGTGCTCAACGAGGCACTAGACATTACCCGTGCTAAGTCTCACTGCGGCGTTCGCTCAAGTAAGGAGGCATCTGTGTTTCAGGCAGCACAGAAGCCCAGTATGCATTTTCACAGCCCTGTATGAACTACCCTGCTGGTTAATGTAGAGATAACATTTATACATGATACTCTGAAGGGGAGAGAGCCTTTAGTCCCTGTCCTATGTGTGTTCCTGCATCACATAAAAAAAAGCCCTATCAGTGCTAGCCTGACGTAGGCAGGTTAGGGCTGCAGGTGTGTTGATAACTACACTTATTCCTCACCTCCTTCATGGAGAGTTTCTGTGATTCCTGGGAAAGTGATCCCAGTCGTTCTGCATAGTCCAAGAGAGACCCAGAAGACAGTGTATTTGCATTTCTTGCCTGGGCACCATGTCTAACAAGTCAAAAATATACCTGTTTCATTTTGTGTACTTTACCCTCTGCTTCCTGATCTTGAATAGCCAGGACGTTCCATTGGAAAGGATACACACCAGCAGAGAGAAAGGCATAGTACTGAATCACAGAAAGGAGTACTGTTGTTGTGGCATCTAGTAAATCTTCAGTGGAGCATCAAAATATGTGGGATAAATAGGTAAGTCTACAGAAACTGTGTGTGCAACTGCCCAAGGTCAAATGAAAAGATCAGTCAAAAGGCAAACAGTTTTCAATGTAAGGTCATAAGCTTTAGAAGCATCTGTTTGAGTTGCATGCATGAAGAGCAGATGAGCCTAGAAAGTGAAGAGAAGGTCAGAAAAGCAAAAAGAGCTTGATCCTGTAGAAAAAAACAAACCAAACCAACCAACCAATCAAACAGAAAACAAAACAAAACTGAGCAAAGTATTTCTTTAGAGAAGTCTTAAAATTCAAAGAAATAGCCTTTTATTTTACCTGATCCTAGTTTGAGAAAAATGTGGCTTTGTATATCTTTTTTTCAGTGAGCAAGATCATGTGAAAGTACCTAGCTGTAAAATCAGAGTCCCTCAAAAAAAAAAAAAAAAAAAACAAAACAAACCCAAAACAACCCATCCAGGACATAAATTAAGTAATTACAGGAAGTGACAAATCTCACTCTAGTCAAAAGTTCTTTGGAGCATCCAGCCCCTAAACAAACAGACATGCAGAAGAGAAGCTTCTTTCCTTCCTCTCTGCACAGCACGGGTGGTGCCCCAGCCCTGGATTATGTGCTTGGTGCCACATCCTTATGCCAAGATATGTGATACAGATAGGCTTACCTCAATAACAGAAGAGAAGGGATACACCCTGACACACCTACACTTTTATTTCCTTTTGTAGTTCAGGTTCTCTTCAGCTGTAGTGAAGCTAGTGAGAAGCTGGGGCATCATTCTCCACTGTGGAGTGTGTGATTGGCAGCTGCACAGGAGCTACATGGATTTGGAAAGGGGAGCAGTGATAGAAGAGCAAACCCTGGTAGCCTGACCTTTTTGATCCCCAGTAAAACCTGTGCTAGAAGGACTAGTTGGAGTACTTACTTGGCATGTGGGAGTTCTGTCTTTACATGTAGTAAGAAATTTAAAAGTCAAATTCCCAAGCCAGTGCCCCTACCAGTATTCTGAGAGGTGGTATTCTGAGCTCATTTGTTTTCTGTTGACGCTGTCCTACTCTGCATCAACTACTGCATTTGCCATCTGTTTAAAATACACAGGAGAGATAACAAATAATGTTTTAAATCCACACTGTGGATTATACCTCTGTTTCAGATAGATGTGAATGTTGGTCTCCCACCTACTATGTGATTATTCTAACCACTGAACTTTGTGGTATGGGAACACCAGCAGTTTTGTGAATCTAATTCTTTCATTCTTATCACAGCTGCTCCAAATCAAGAAATTTCTGAAAGATATATTTCATAAACAAACTATTGCTTTGAAAATATTTAGTCATTTTTGTATCGACTGAAACAATCCCTCAGTTTTCCACAAACTCAGATTAATTTCTAGTCCCTCAAAACCTGACATATAAGAGAATTTCATTCAACTGTACTGATATGGGATCTAATACTAGTCAGTTTCTTGAGTCAAAATGAATTAAACTATGATTTAGTAAATCTAATAAAGATCTAACTTAAGCTAGAATTTGTACAACAGATTCTGTTTGAGAATGGCAGGAGTTTCATGCCATTTCTCCAAGTCCTGTAAACACGTCCAAGTAAAAAAATTCCAGTCATGAAGTGCATCACAAAGCAGAGATCAAACTCTGCTCTCATTTGTAGATCTTTGACACCAGGAAGATCACATCAGTAAATAAGAACAAAATCTCTGTCCATATCTTAACCTGGACTGAACTCAACTTATTCTTTCCCAGAGGAATATATAAGTCTTCAGGATATCCTTCTCAGTAAAAATGTTTCAGAGACTGCTTTTCCCATTGCTAGGATCATGACATCTCTTGACTTAGTTTCCCCTGAGTGTTCTGCAAAATACTTCTTTCAATAATATAGAGCAAAGTTTTATTTTAAAACTTCAAATTTACTTAAAAAAAGGAAAATTATTAGTAATCTGAAATATCAACAAGGATTTCAGACTGCTTTATATGCCTTGTTTGAAGTTTTATGTGAATCTGTACCAAAATTGGTCAAGAGACTGATGATTGTGAATTATATTAATAAAAACTTCATTATGGGGCATATTTAAACCCAAAACCTGGGGAACATAACCACTTCTGCCTAATTTTCAGTACTGCTTAAATATAAAGCTCAAAGTAAAACATAAAAGTCAGAGCAAAGGAAGAGAAAAAAATAGTGCCGTTAACTATATAAAGCAAAAATAGTCTCTTTGGCTAATTGATTTCACCAGACTATTAGGCTGATTTTTTTTTTTTTTTTTCCAGTAAACCTAAGGGTCTGTAAGTTATTTGCATAATACATAACATTATTCTCCTGCTGGTATGGATGACAAATGAATCCCAGACAATCGCACATGTTATACTAGCTCTTTTTCCTCTATCAAAGTCCATCTTCTGGAATAGAATCATGGGATCACAAAATGGTTTGGTTTGGAAGTAACTTTTAAAGATCATTGAGTTCCAATCCCCCTTCCATGGTATCATGGAACACTCCACAGCCTCTGCCCACTGCTTCTCCCCCTTGTGTTATGGGGTGAGAAAAAAACAAGGCTCCATGGGTTGAGATAAGACCAGTTTAACAGAACACAAAGAGAGGGGAAACAACAGTAATAAGAATAATACCAGTGAAATAATACATAAAGCAAGTGATAATAAACTGTACTCGAAACACAGCTTCCCCTGCTCCAGCAGCATGCTGAAGGCACATGCTGAAAAT
>NW_008622964.1:0-30896 GCF_000691845.1 Merops nubicus | reverse complement strand
CCCCTCCCGGCTCCAGCCTCTCCCAGCTGCTTGTGAGCATTAACCCTATCCTAGCCAAACCAAACACATAAAGGGACATTTTACACTAAATAAGCTTACTCAAAGCCCCGTCCAACCTGCCCTTCAACACTTGCAGTGATGGAGCATACACAACCTCTCTGGGCAACCTGTTCCATTGTCTCATAACCTTCATCATAGAAACTCTGTTCCAAATCACAGAATGGTAGTGGTTGGAAAGGACCTCTGGGAATCACCCAGTCCAACCCCCCTGCTAAAGCAGGTTCACCTAGAACAAATGGCACAGGACCACATCCGAGTGGCTTTTGAATATTCCTGGAGAAAGAGACTCCACAAGCTCCCTGGGCAGCTTGTTCCAGTACTCTGTCACCCTCACTGTAAAGAAGTTTTCCCTCATGTTCAGATGGTACTTCCTGTGTTCCAGTTTGTGCCCGTAGCTGCTTGTGCTGTCACTGGACACCACTGAAAAGAGTCTGGTCCCATCCTCTTGTCACCCATGACCGCCACCCCTTAGATACTGATAAATATTGGTAAGATCCCCTCTCAAGTCTTCTCTTCTCCAGGCTAAGCAACCTCAGGTCTCTCAGCCTTTCCTCATCAGAGGTGTTCCAGTCCCTTACCTCCATTGGACTGTCTCCAGTAGTTCCCTGTCTCACTTGAACTGGGGAGCACAGAAATGGACACAATCAAAGGAAAAGCAAAGGCAAGGCAAGAGGCTGAGCAGACTTTCCTCATAAGAGACATGTTTCAATCCCTCTAGCCATCTTTGTAGCCCTCCATTGGACTGTCTCCAGTAGTTCCCTGTCTCACTTGAACTGGGGAGCACAGAAATGGACACAATCAAAGGAAAAGCAAAGGCAAGGCAAGGGGAAAGGAAGAAAGAAAGAAAGAAAAAGGGAAGGAAGGAAGGAAGGATATTTTGAAATATTTGAAATATATTTTGAAATATCTGAAAGAAAAAAGGAGAAGAAAAAGAGAAAAAGAAAAAGAAAAAGGAAAAAGGAAAAGAAAAAGAAAAAGAAAAGAAAGAAAAAGAAAAGAAAAAGAAAAAGAAAAAGAAAAAGAAAAAGAAAAAGAAAAAGAAAAAGAAAAAGAAAAAGAAAAAGAAAAAGAAAAAGAAAAAGAAAAAGAAAAAGATAAAGAAAAATTAATTTTCACCTCTCCCAGTTCCAAGGTTCAGTTCAGTACATGGTCACCCGAGAAGCCATGCCAACACTCTTGAGAAAGCAATGCATAAGAATAATGACTGAAGTGTGAAAACAGAGGAGTGTGCTGACCCCATACTGCTGCCAAAAGAAAACCAGATCAGATTCATTATCAGTCTCTGAGCAACTTATGACAAGAAGCAATGTTGTCATGTTTAGCTGGGTCTGCACATACTGACCCAAACAGACCATAGGCACCCACCAGTTTCAGTGGCAGCTGACTGGTCATTTTGAAGATGCTGCTGATGCCTTAATAGAATAACCTGAAGAAAGAGACAGGCTCTGAAGTACTTAGGAAATCCATGGCTTGGTGACTTTGGCATACACAACCAAAGGCATGACAACTTGTACACAGGAACTACAGATCCGTACTCTTCTAAGTAGGTCAATATGGCTGAGCAAAACAAGCCTCCTAACACATACTTTCACTAGAAATATTTCAGCAGCAGTGGATTAGTAGTTTGTTTACAGATAAACCACCTCTGGTCTGTATGAAATGTTGCAGGCAGAGATCGAGTTTATAAATTCATATCATTCCCCTAGTGAAGCAGCTATCCCTGTAAAAATGCAGTTTTGCTTAGGCAACTGTGTTTGTGTCGGAGCTTCTCTCAGCAAAGCTTTTGGTCAGGAATGGCACATCTCAGCTGGCCTTGTGTCTTAGCTGAGGTAACAAAAGCCTACAGCACATAGCTTAGGCATGGTTGCATTTTAATGTCATTGCTTTTCACTTTGTCCTGCTTCAGCTAGGATAGCATTAATTTTCACCAAAAGCTGGGAAGGAGCTACAGCCAGGAGAGACAACCGAACCAGCCAATAGGTTATTTGATACCATACTGACATCATGCCCATGACAGAAGGGCCAGGGGGTTGTGTGGTCTGGGGTCTTGTGGTCTGGCATTACACCGCCTTGCCATTGGGGGCTATTGTGGTCTGTCTTTGTATTGCTTGTTTTATATATAGTTTTGTTATTGTTATTACTGTTGTTTATTGCTCCTTTTGCATTGTTGTATTACTTTCTTATTAAATCCTCCTTATTTCAACCCATGGGTTTTTTCTTTTTTCTTGCTGTTCTCCTTCCCATTTGGGAGGTGGGCAGGTGAGCGAGAGGCCATGTGGTACTCAGCTCCCGACTGTTTCTAAACCATGACACACTTGTATTGCAATGTCATAAAGATGCATTTCCCAAACTGATCTGCAGCAGCATGGGGTTGTGAGAAAAATATGTTATTTGAGGTTTGACGTCACTGAGGATGTTAACTGCAATCAGGTAAATCCACTGGAGAGGGAACAATGATAGAGTTTACTAAGGGAGAACAGGGCAGAGGCACTTGAGAAATGTTGCTGTTAAGAGCTGAAGAATCTTTTTATCAGTATAACAGCTCCAGCGCTAAAGCTTCATAACAGTGGGAAACAAGTCATCAAATCATTTACCAGTACTGCAACAGCACCACACATTTTACGCAGACTGGGTTTAACTCATTTAAATGCTTCATACATGTGGGTACATAAGCTGTGATTTTTCTAGAGTTTCTAGGTGAGCAGGAGGAGATTACTAAAAAGGTAATTTTTTTTTTTTTTTTTAAATATTTTTTTTCTGGTTGAGTCGCTGGCTATATATATGTGTATATGTTAATGTGTGAATGCATGTGATGTCTTCCAGCAGGCATACAAAAGAAATCAGGGACCTTTTGCTGTGGCTTTTTCCTGGGTTAGTGAGGAATACCTGACATTTTTCTCTCTCTGTTTTCACCCAATGCTTGAAGAGTGAGGGTCACGAAGGAAAGCAGCTGTAAGAAAGTGCAGCACCTGGTCCCTGGACCAGGCACCAGCCCTCTGACCCAGCAAGGAAACACTGGTGGAGGGAGAGGTCTCTGTCCTCTTATCAGACCCTTCCTGAGCCAGTTCATCTGGTCTCAGTTGGTCATCTTGGCTGTCTCAGTTTAGAATGAGGCTGTTCTTTCCTAGATGTATGAAGTTCAAAGCAAAAATAGAGTAGACAAAAAAATGTAGGGACTGAGGTGAGTCTGCCCCAGGATGTCTAGAAGCAGCTTCCCTGGACTAAACTTCAGTATTTTCTTTTTTTTTTAAAATTTTTGTTCTTATCTTGCAGCTGAATTTACCTCAGGGCATCTTTTGGCTCTGTGGTGGAGAGACATTAAAGCAGACTTGAGTCTGCTGTGGTCTCTATCGGTTCTCCAGATGTGTCTCCTCAGGAGGCCTTTCGTCTGCACAGGTACAGCATTGCCCAGCCTCTGAGCCTCTTCCCTCTTTGTTAACACTCAGCAAAATCTCCTTCCCACACCAAAGGCTTGCATATCTTCTGAGCCAAAGGTACATTAGCAGATGATCCCCGTCTGTGAATAGCTCACCTTACTGTACAGGACTGAATATGGAGCTGCAGGCCTGATCATTAGGATTTTATAGTCTTTCTTTTGTCACTTTAGTATGGTAATGTGAGGGTTGCTCAAGTCTCTGCTGAGGTGTTACAGTATCCTAGAACCATCTGGCATCATAGTTGTTTAGATGCAGCCTTTAGAGCTTCAGTAAAGCTCTTTAGGATGTTTGTCTGGTTTTAGATGTCTTCAGATAAATAGAGCTTCTCTTGTAGGCTTATTCAATACATAAATTTAATTAAAGCCTTGGCCCTGACCTTTGTAGCCTAAGTTTTGATTGCACTATCTATTAAGGAAAATCAAGGAAAAATTTAATACTTAGATCCTAAACTTCATATTCCTCTGTAAATTTACAAAGCTTTTATACACAACAGGAAATAACCACTTTTGTATTTTTTTTTTTTTTTTCCATTTCTCAGGAGATAAAGGAGTGCAAGTGCTAAACTTAGCTCAGGATCTACAATATTGCTGTCATTCCCCAAAACATAGAAGTATCTTACAGAGATTTCCACAGTCTCTCTTTCAGTTCTTCCCCATTGTTTCCACCATGAAGTTTTTCCTAATGTCTGATGTGAATTTTCCTTGCTACGTAAATGTCTTTTCTTAAGCTCTTTGTTAACTCTTATGCAGATTCTTTCATTCAGTTCCTCCAGTTCAGTACCAAGTAATGGATGTAATATTTCTTCTGACATCTCTACAGGCTTTCGCTAGACAGAAAGTCAAGCCTGTAGGCAACTGCAATCATAATTCTGTAATTAAAGAATTTGCCTGGGAGCAAGAAAGAAGGGCTCAGCTTCTTGCATATCACAGATCCTGCAGTGTTGATGGTAAACTGTGTAGGCCCAGATCCAAAGAGGGTTTAGGCTCTCATTAAAAGCTTCTTGTTCTGTTCAGCTACAAGCCTAACCTCTCTCCCACATTACCCCTTTCAGGCTGGCAAGTTTGCTGAGACAATGCCTTTCAAGTTGAGGTACACAGTAGAAATGAACAGGGGAACCAAGCCTGCTGCTAGTGATGAGACTTAAATAGGAGACAGAAGCCAAGCTGTTGTCAGTCATGTCAACAGTGATTTACTTTTAAGCCTTTGCAGACCTAAAAATCAGGCATCTGAGAAAACTCAGCATTGAAAAATGAGGTGCTGATAGAGTCTGGGCACCTCCAAAGATTAAGCAGGAGCTTTCAAGAGGTCAGTTGTAGGTCCTTAAATTCTAAATCTCACGTAGAAGCATCATTGCCTGCCTCGCTCCAGACCTTGTGTTTCTGTGATTGCCTGTTTGGAAAGGGATTTGCAAATATCTGCTCTCCCAAGTATCAGTTAAGTGAGATGATAACACTTGAACATGGGTCTGAGGCTAAATATTAACACAGACACTTAGAAAATCTTGGGTATTCATGTTATTCAGACTTCAAATTAAAATGAAAATCTACTTTAGACTTTTCTTGTAACAAACTTTATTCCATTTCTTGGATGAACAGACTCTAGACTTGACATATAACCAGAGAAATTAAGGTTAAACTACAGAGTCTATAGCTCTTTGGATGTAAGGCTGTCAGTAGGAAAATTGGGATGTATATGGAAGTTATACTTTTAGGAGCAGACATTTGAATAGAATGGTCTCAAGATCACATTTTTGTATGTAGTCCCTTTAATGTTGCTATGACTCAGTTTGCAAACATTTGGCACATTTTTTTACATTACATATGACTAAATATATGACCTACTTTTAAATTTGAGAAGATGTTAAAAGTTGTGAAAAGCTCAGATATAACAGAAACATATGTACCAATAAAGCACTGAGGAGCTTGAGTTTTAATGAAAACAATAGAAATATTTTTATTGCTAATCTGCAAAACTGAATTAAAATTTTTTAACATGTCTTTATGAAATGTCTGGCATTTCCATCCTAGAAATACCACCATCTCTGTCATGCTGACCTCTTTATAATCCTGTGCATGGTCCCAAGTAGAACTCAGACTTTTACCCCCCTCAGACAAAAAAAAAAACAAACAAGCAGCTGGGGAGAAAGAGCAACTCATGCAGTTTCCATCCTCAGAAACTGGTTGGTATGGGATTCAAAACAGATACATAGAGAAGTCACTACTCACATTGCAATAAAAGCTGTTGGAATATTTTTCTGATTTTCTCCAAAGTTCTGAATTTCTCTAAGAATTTTCTTTGAAGGTTGTACCCACATTCTCTTTAATATAATAGAAGGTTGGTTTGGTGTTTTTTTTTTTTGTTTTTTTTTTTTTTTTTTTTTTTTTTGTTTTGTTTTGTTTTGTTTTTGTTTTGTTTTTTGTTTTGTTTTGTTTTGTTTTGTTTGTTTGTTTGTTTTTGTGGTTTTTTTTGTTTGTTTTTGTTTTTTTACATCAAACTATTTGTGTTCTCAAAATGTGATTCACAGCTTTTGTAGATTCTTCAAGTGACTTTGTGGCTATTACAGCTTTTCTGTAGTATTTTCCAAAGCAGAGAAGTGGAAACAGAGAAAAAGATTGAGTCTTGTAAGTATGAATGTGTTAAGGATGTTGTGATGTGCTAGGAGGGAACAAATAATCAAACAAAAAATTAATTGTGAGATTTTATTATTAAAACATTTTTTTTATATCAAATTATCTCCTGACTTTATGACTTCTAGTTTTTGCTCCTCTGTGATATGATGCTACCTTTTTTTCATGGAAATATTACACTGATTAAAATGCAATTGAGGAGAAGACCGATTCAAGTCTCCAGTTACTAGAAATATTCATTTAGTTGCTATACATAAGAATATTCTAAAAGGATCACTGAAAAATAGCCAGTATTGTTAAGCAGCAGAGGAAAAAAAATATTAGAAATAAAAAGATAGCCTTCAAGGGAATACTATAAACAACTTACTATACAGGCAAATTAAATTTAAAACCAGGGTAAGATAAAACAGAATAAGATTTGAGGAGCAGATTGCTAAATGAATAAGAGCTATAATAAAAACATCTTCAAATGCATCAGAATGAGGAAAACTGCCAGAAGGCCACAAAAGGATTTAAGATAAGAAGATCAATACAAAATATCTAGGATAATTTGCATGTCTCTACATTGTCAGATGGGTGATTTCTCCAGTGCAGAGAAAGAGCCTTACAGTGTAGTTGCTCAGATGGAGTGACCCAGTCTGACAGCTCATAGCTTCCAAAGTAGGATTCTATTCCTACCATATTCTGCTTCTTTGTCTCACTTCTGGCTGTGCACACCTACCATCCATCTTGCTCGAGCTCCTGGTGTCATCAGAGATTTCTGCAAGTGTTTAACATGCCTTGACATAAGTGTCCAAAGAGCAAGAGAAGATGAAAAATTAACTCTTAAAAATGGATGCTGAGAACTGGAATTAATAATTCCCATGCAAAATAACTACTAAAAAATATCACAGAATTGAAGTTACATACACAAGAATGCATAAGATGTAACAGTATAAAATTAACACAGTTTTTGTAAGAGAAAACTAGAACTGACAAATCTCTCACTTAGAAGATACTAGACAAAAAAAATAGAGAACATCAACTTTGTACCTGTCTTTTCACAAGTGCTTATTGAAAGGTACATTATTAAATGTTCTTAAAAACCTATTACTGCAAAGTGATTAAGAGATCTCATCATTCTGATAAAATAGTAGACAAGTACATAATAATGCAGAAAGGAAATTTTTCCTAACTACACAACAAAGAAACACAAAGTTGAATTATTCAGGAACAAGATCGGAAAGATCGTGCCGGATCATAATTCTCTGAAAACATCAGCTCAACGTTAGTTCAGAAAAATAAGCATATTATTGGTAAAATGGTGAAGTAAGACAAGAAGTTACTGTATTGCTATATACATTGCAAAGTTAGATTGGATGTGAGGAGCTAATATTTAAGGAAGTTACACTTCTGTATAAAATAATACATTTCAAATTTTAGAACAATGTAGTTCTTTCAAACTAAAAACAGTTACACATATTCAAGTGCAAAAAAAAAATGTCGTGTTTCTCAGCCTGTAGGTTAATAAATAGTGTAAATGACTCTAATCCTGGTGCACTGCTGAAAGAGGAGTGCCACAGTGCTCGTTCTTCTGGAGCAGACACTCCTTCCCCTGTGCTGGGCCTCCATGAGCACCTGTACAGCAGCACACTAATTGACACTGGGCAACTGATGTAGCCTGTATGTTGTTACTTTTTTTCTTTCGCTTTGTTCTGATAGTCCAGTAAACTTTCAGCGCGGTCAGTTCTTTGATTTTACTCACCACATGACTCCACCAGCACCAAGGCAAATGAGGATGTGGGTATGTATGGCAGAGGAGAAGGTTGAATAGCATCTTCTTCAATGATGTTTCAGTTTAAATTCTTTTAAACTGATCATCAGCTGTAGCTTCCTAATACAGGCGCTTTGTCAGGTTTTGCTTTAATAGGAGACTTGGAGATGGTTAATGTACGTCTCTGCACCTTTGAATTTAAAAGACTTCTTAAATCTACCAATTTATAAGTTTCCCTATGAATTGTATGAGGCCAGCCCTATTCAGATTAGATAAAAAGCATGCAACCTCTAAACTACTTCTGGCACTTGAGACTCAGATGTTTCTTGAGATACCCTCATGTTACAGTAAAATTGTTATGATTTTACGAAGAAGTCTGATTTGTCTTCAAGGAGCAGCACTCCTTAAATTTCTTAATCTCACATCATGTTTTTGTAGACTATGAGGTTAGCAAAAGGGTAGGGGTGAGGTTTTTGTGGGCAGTATTTCTGAATGGGTGCTGCTGTCACAAAAACTTCCCTAAATAACCTGATGTCTCCATTGGTCTGATAGCAAGTAAGAATTTTAATAACTTTAACCGTATGTGACCCTGCCTGCCAAGAGAGCTTTTTTGTAGTTCTGCTCCCTGTATAAGACATTGCCTGGTGATTGTCTATTGGAGAGCTTTTATCCTGTAAAATCCTGTTTGATCTCCCTAGGACAGTGCTTAATGGGAACGACACTGAGTGACAAATCAAGGAGTGATTTCTACAACTAGAAGGGATATAGAGGTGAGTTGATTCATTACATGAATACGGGTTCAAAGACAAGGTGATAAATGTGTCCAAAATATTGTCATTGTTGAAAAGTTAACAGAAAAGGAAATGGCAGAACAAAAATATTCTCTATGTTTCACTTGGATTTTTGCAGCGTACCTCTTGAAATGAAATGAAGGGAAAGCAAAGAACAATAATGCAAATTGTCTTTCACCATTTCTTTGCTGTATGTCCTTTGCAGAAACTAAAACCATAAAAGCAAACCCACATGTTTCACCCAGACCTGGGCACTGCACCTGTTATATTCTTATACTACAGAAAATACAATGGAAAGGAAAGGCAATGAGCCATTCCTTCTGGTCTTTGATCAAACCATGACACATGTTTTCCACATGCGTAACTCTGTGAGGCCCTGGTCAGGACCTATGGTACATCATGCCTTTGGAAGTTTGTGGGCAATATTCTCCTGCATATGAATACTGGAAATCTTAAATCACAACTGTTCCTTCCTCATAGCTTCAAAAGTTATAGGATGATCTATCTGAACAGGGTTTGAATAGCTTCGGCAGAAATTCGGACTTGCATTGATTTCCCTGTGCACCCTGATAATACACACAAAACAGGGGCTTTTACCCTCATGCCACTTGCCTATTTTCATGTTAGTGCACGCTGTCCAGTTATGCCCCTTCCTTTTTCAGCAAAAATTCAGGTGGCTGGCTGTTCCTCAGTCTGGGCTAAATCGTCCTCGCACGTTGCCAGGGCTTTGAAAAGAGCCATATACCTTTAGGGCCATTTAAAAGCCCCCCAAAATAAATACTGATTCATTGAGGTCTTGTAGGGTCTCCTACTCTTCTACCTGGTCAAGCTGGGGAACATAGATCTGTAAAATAACACTGTGAATATAGATCTCCTAACAGGTATGTAGCCATCTAAGTCAAGAGCCTCTTGACAGTAGGAGACAGCCAAGCCACACAATAGGAAGGCAATGCCCTTTTATGCTTTAAGGTTGGGGAAAACCCTTTTTATCCCAATGATAGAAGTAGTAAAGAATCTTTGGATTTTAACAACTGATGTTTTTGTTGAGCGCTGTTATTCTGGAGGAGGGTGTGGTAAAAGCACAATTTAATTGGCATAGCTAATGGAAAATAACTTGTATACATTTTTTTCTTATGACTAGAATAAGGTTATTGTTATGACTAAAGTTACTTTTTTATTGTTTTCTCTTTATTCCCGTTGAATATAGTTTACTAGTCATTATCACAACTCCACAACTATTTGCTTCATGATGAAAATCTTTGCCATTTTAAAAAAGAAACTACTTAACATGACAGTAAAACAAGCTAAAGAAATGCTATTTCCGTGTATGTTACTGCGTTTAATTTTAGCTGGTTAAAATCTTACAACTCTGAGTGGCCTCGCAGTAGATTTTTTTTTTCCAAAACATAGTGTTGGGAATAGTGAAACACTATATTTTATTGGCAAACAGTTACAAGAATTTAAACCTTTAATCAAGCTTTGCTAAATGCTTCAGTTCATAAATTGTTTATGAGTGAACCAAGATTTTCCACACAAATCTGTTTCACTTTAATAATAGTCTGGAACTTTTCTACATAGTATTCTGTCTAGTACAGTCTTCTACTGTTCATATCTGGCTACCATTATGGTCTAATCAAAATTAGTCTCACTTACAGAAAAGCTTAATTATTGTTCATGAATAAGCCAGTGCTGTTAATATTATTATTATCATTATTAATCCCGGGGGAGAAAAAAAAAAAAAAAAAAAAAAAAAGCTCTCTAAAGATCTTCCTTCTTGCTCTTGTTACACACCATAAGGAAGAAAAGCAGGCACCGATTCACCTTTACCTACCTGCCAGCCTCCTTTGGCAAGCCTGATGCGTTGGCAGGGCTATTTCCCTTTGCCAGCCCAGCGTGAGAAGTTCTGATTTTGCTCTTAGCTTTACACAGCTGCAGTTCAGCCATGCCCCTGAGCCTCATGACCATCCAGGGGGATTAATCTGTCCTACTAATGACAGGTCAGTCTGTTGGGTCAAAGCATTTTGTCATGTTAAGTACTCGGGATACATGCTTAGACACATAATACCAGCAGAGGGAAAGTACATTGGGTCACCCTCCTGACAAAGAAGTGGTGAAACAACCAGTGGCAAACCTGTTTGATAAGCATGCCCTCTCGTGGTAAAACTGTGATAAATTGTTATTACATGTCACACAGGCTTGTCAAGCACAAAAAAAAAAAGCTCGAAAAAGAAAATGAGAAAATATTATTTTCTCATGTTAATTCACATACCTTTTGATGCCTGAATTTCAAGAGATCTTTCAGTCCTTCAGCTTTTTGCGGCATCAAATGAGGTTCTTAGAGGTGTTTTAAGATGTAGTTAAAAGACAGTTTCCTCTAATTTAGTCAGATATGTAAATAATTCTTCATATGGATAAGAAGTGGAGATTTTTCCAGTTCCATGGATACTCAGAGCGTTTCTGTTATTTCTAACCTGAACCAGTTCTTAGAGAGCCTTTTAGTAATCAGAAGAAGCTGAAATCAAGAAAGAAAAGTATTAGGGCTGTAATTATACCACTATTAAGTTGCTTCCTAGCAACACACATTTCATTATGCTGGAACACAATGCACTGTTACCCTTCATTTCTAAAATAATTTAGTAATTAAAAACCAAGGCTACAAGGAATCCTTGTGTTTATTCATGTTTTGAAAAATGATATTTAGAAAGAGAAAATCATGTCTGTTTGACAGCTCCAAAAAATGGTCCTCTGAAGAAACAAAAGTCTTTTCTATTTGGGGCTACAGTTACTGTCACATCTGCACTTCAGATGTACAGCTTACATTGCATTAGCTCACTCAGTCTTGACCAGGACTGAATCATAGTCATACTCCATCTCTACTACCTTGTGTCATGTGATGTGGTAAAGTTAAATCCAGACTTAGACAGGCATAGCAAAGCCAGAAATAGCAGCTGGATTATTTACATCCTGGGAAGGTTCTTCTTCAATCTTGTCATACTGAAGGATTATCTGAAGAAAGTTTGTACCTGCACACATTCAAGGAGATGTGCAAAAATACAAAAATTAGCAAATCAAATGGTAACACCAGATAAAACGTATCACAAAAGTGGATAAGAAGAATCAGCTAGCAATATGTCTATCTTCATTTCACGTAAATCTTAAATTACCTTTATAAAAAAGGTAGCAGCTAATAGAAGAACAAGGTGTTGAGAGCTTTCCTGTTTCATCTAAGAAAATGTGGCTTCAGCTGTCATCTTGAAAGGGACTATAAACTTTTCCAAGGAAAAAAAAAAGGCTACAAAAAACATTCTGTTTAGCAGAGAATGTGGAAGGAAGCACATCAAAGAAAATGAATATAGAGACAGATGTCACACACATTGCAATGAAGAACACATTTTCTCCTAAACTTGTTGCTGTGACTAGTCATACATTTGTAACATACAGATCTGGCTTTTCAGTGGAATGTATTTATGCATTAATATCCAAAGGCTCATTCATTCATGAAAAATCCAGGGCCAAGGTTTTCAAAAGGGACTAATGATTTTGAGATTCCAAGTCCAAACACCTTAAGTGAATTTTATGTTCACTCACATAAAATTGCCAGGTGAGCATGCTGGAAATGAATACAAGCAAAAGGCATGAGCTACCTGACCCATGCATTTGGTTTATAGAAGACAACCCCTAATAGTTTTAACAGCCCTTGTAGTGTAAAATAGAATTCACAAAACACCTATCCGTATGAGACTCTACTGCTGGAAAAAATAATTCCTAAAATGCAGGAGCTTAAGTTTCAAGAAGCTTATTTTCATTTTTTATCTTTTGTAATTGGATTTCTTTGGATTGTCAGAGTTTCTTTGTATACTACTCAGCATATTTATATGGATAATTGTTTAAAAGAAAGATGCAGTTTTAAGTAACCAGCTACGGACATTCTTCTTTTAAGAGTCATTAAGAGAGTGTGTTCTTCATTTGTTGTATTGTAATGAGCCTCCATTTATTGTTTACATCAAACAAATTAAAAATAGTTAAGAGAATATTATTACAGTTATGTTGTTAAATATCTCAGGCACTAAATATGTCTTAAAATAACATAAAGATCATAAAAATTGTCATCAGTGCTGGAAATAACAGCTACCATAAAATATTGATGTTACCTACCATTCCTTTCTTTTGGGTTGTATCTTGATCCAGGATTCTGAACCCTGCTGGAAAGAATGAACAAGAAAGATAGATGAATGGCTTATGAACATATCTTTTTCTCCTAAAACAAATGGATTTTGGAAAATAAAGTTGAAATGAGGTGGGTTTTTTTCTCTCTTCCCTATGATACAAGTATGAAAATAAATATATTTGGGTGTTTCAGATATATCATACATGTCTCTTGTTCACCTTTGCTAAGCATAACAGGAAAGAACCCTTTTTCAATTGTGGAGAGCATTTTTAAGACACTGTGGTTTAATCTGAGTTAACAAGGGAGTACAACAAAATCATCATAGAAGTGTAAATCTTTATTCAGCCCACCTAACTTTAGATGCTAAGTTATCTGCATCAGAAGCCTACTCACCCAAAGGTCCCTTAATCATTGATGGAAAGTGTTAGATGCCTCCAGACAGTGATTCAGATGGTGGCCTGAGTTGCCTTTTTTAACTACCCTCACCTGTTGACTATGAAACATCTTCTTGATCCTCCTTCCCAGGTTTTTGACTTATCATAGTTCTAACAGAGATGTGGAATGAGATTCAGACTATTTAAAACTGCAGACAATAAAGTTGTATTTATTAGTTGTCAGACCTTTCAATAGTTGACCATGGATACAGAGTTCTATGGATCACAACCTGAAAATAGTTTCCTTATATACAGTAGTTGCTACAGCAACAAGGCTCCAACACTAGATAAGCAATTAACTGTAGCTAGGATGAATCTGGGCTTTTACAAGCTGTTATACTTTGATTGAGTGGAATTAGATTTCATTGAAGATTTGCATTGAAGGAGAAGATGTAAAATGAAAATTTGTTCTCTTCCACAGAATAAGGGAAGAATAACTTGCATTACTTTAAATATGTCTGCCTTAAAGTAGGAGATATTAAAACGAATCAAGGCTAATAATTCAGAAATTACAACCAAGTTGCCAGATCTCAGGAACCAGCAGTGGGTCAAAAATAGGCTCTATGTAGAGCCAACCAGGCAAAGAAAATACCAGAGTTAAGTGGTAAATGTTTGAGCCTTAGGGTCTAAATACTCATTAGGACAAAGAGTCTTATTAGTTTGCAAATATGGGAAATGCACAGATTTTTGTTCCAAGAAAGAGTCAGCAGCCCTGTGACTGGAGCACTCATTGGAATAAGCTGCTTTACTGAAATAGAAATTGTTAGGAGATGCCAAATGTGGAAGCCTAGTAGGGACAAGGCAGCTACAGCTCCACAATGCCCGCAGGTCTGACTGACAGAGAGACTACCACAGGCACATGTGAGTGCACGTACACACACACACACACACAGGTCTCTTGTCAGACCTAGATGCCAGGGTCTTTCCAGCAGTTGACCAGGCCCCACACTCCCCCTCTGCCAGCAGATCATGCCTCCAGATACTCCAACCCCAGCAGCATCCCCTGAGAGCCAGGGAATGTGCTGCACTTGCCAGTTGGTCCAGCTCTGTGGTGGCCAGGGTCATACACTGACAGCACATCTTCATCTGTTCCACCCCCATATATAGAGGTATGCAGTCCAGAGAGCCCCAAACCCAGGAAAATCACTAGAAATGGAGTTTAGTGAGAAGCTAAGATAGATTGCACTGTCAGGAGCAGGCATTACCAGACACGCATCCTGACCTATGCCTACTATGCAAAACTGTCTCCTTTTCTTCCCTTTTCGCTCTGTTTGCCTACATTTTTTTCCTCCCCAAAGCACTTCAATCCATCCCGTCCTTCTTTGCCTTCCCCAGACATCCCACAATAAGTCCTGTACAGTCCCAAAATGCTCTTCCTTGCACCCTACAGGGAACACTATACCCTGGGCAAAGCCCCTGAGACCATGTTTGGCCCAGGGTCCTGCCTCTGACTGAGGCACTAGGGCCCTCCCTGACATTGTACATTTGGGACTCTGGGGTAAGAGTTTTACAGGGTGGTGATTCCTGTGAAGTCCCAGGAGTAGCTGGGCAGGGAGATTTTAGGGATTTTCTGACTGTGGAGTTCCTCTGCACTCTATTGTTTGTAGTGGGGGCAGCTTTTGTTACATAAGCTAACAGAAAGTTCAGGGTCTTTAGTTAAAGTTAATAACATCTAGTGAAAACATTTTAGCCATTGGACTATTGACTATTCAGGGTCATCCTCTGAAGATTCTCACCTTGAATCCAGAAATTCTTCCAAAACACATTTTTCAGAATTTTGTATATTCTAGGGAGGGGAAAAAAAAAAAAGAGAAAAAAAAAAAGTCGAATTGCAAGAAAGTTTTTAAGCAGCCATCATTGAACTGCTCTAGTCCAGCATCTCCCTGCTGCTATAATCAGAAGGTGAGGTTTGCAGAAGTTTCTGTTGCAGAGGTGAGAAGTGAGCATGTGCTGGTATTGATTTCAGCCAGGAGAGGAGCATAGCAGCCTCCCCTAGGAACACTTAGAAGTGATACTTTAATTTTATTATTTTTACCTGTGTAACTTCCTTGCAAATGAAAGACTTGATAAGACACTTCTAATAGTAAAATCTTTTTCTTTAGTTCCACTTTTCTTGTATTGACTTCACAGAGACTTATTCTTTGTGTGGAGCTATAGAATAAGTTACATGTTTGTCAATAGTTTGTCACATTTCATGTAAAAAATATGGCTTGGCACAGTGTCTTTTGCACTGCTGCAAACATTGCATTTGTGTTCATATTTTGATCATAAAATATTGGCCATTTTTAAGACAAGATTCATGCACAGTACTTTATCCTACAGACTGCTATTTTCAATTGCATTCTCACTTATGCAGTGTCCTCTGTGACATGCATTTTGATAAGCAGATCAACAAAAACTGAACAATGGAACTGATATATTTTCCTTTTGTCTATATTTTGCCTGTGTCTGTTAGTCTTCTTTGCATCGTGCATTTTATCAATGGCATTTAATACCCTGAACAGAATTATTTCACCCAAGTCAGCATCTGTGCAAGTGTACACACAGCAGAAGACAAACACCTCTCACAGCTTCTTGCCAGTATGGAATTTTCGAGGCCACAAGATGGCTGAGATTTTACTAGTCATTACTAGTGGTGTTTAGAGCAAACATATGATTTCATGTATAGGTTTAATTGTCTGTTCTCTAGATATACAAATTTTCAGAATAGTTTACAGATAGTTTATTCCATTTGCTTATATTAACTTGTCCTCACTTTCTTTTTAGTACAAAACCTGATTGGTTTAAAACTATAAGTGTTGTTCATGGTCCATGGGACTTCTATCTGGGAGTAAGAAATATGCTTTCATTAATCTAGAACTGCAGTTGGTTAATGTCTTCTCTTGGACTACCACAGTTTCCTCTCCTGATGACTTCCGGCTGTGATATATTATGCTAGTGTTTCAGCTGGGAGTCCAGCCCCTAGAAGGGACAAAAAGAACCTCAGCTGGGCTCTCATGTGTCTTTACAGGAACATAGCCAAACCAAAATATTTAGTTTTCAAGCCTCTGGTCTTTAAGGAAAATGAAAGAAAACAAAAGCAGTTTTCTATGGAATATACACAGTCTGTACAAAGGAAAAAAAGAATGGTTTAGTCAAACCCCCAATTTTCCATTGAAAGAGTTTCTATGTAAAATGTTAAAACAATGATAAAATGTAGTAATGCGTATAAATTAACAGAATTTACTATTTCAGGTTGTTGCCTTACACTCACACACAGAGACGCACACAAATGAGACATTTCTAGCAAGACTATAATGTTCATTTTACTTGCCATTTAAAGAAAGAATCAGGAAGAAAATAGTGAAGAGTTGTTTTCCAAGTTACAATCCTCAAACAAGTTAAAAAAAATTATTCTCCTGCAAGGTGTATTGAGACCAACATTATTGAAGTGATAATTTACTGAGAAACTGCTTCCTAGCCCTTAGTGCCGACACCTGTAAAAGATAACTGAGCTTAGATAAATTTTTTTGAACATTAATTCACTGAATAAGCGTGGGTTCTGTAATTGTATAATTTTAAGAGGAAAGACAAATGTGGGATGATTATAATATACCCTATACTGCTTAATGAGACAGAGAATTAGCTCAACTTCAGACGTGTCATGTCTGGTAAGTCAATGGATTATTAACTTTAATGCAGTAAATGCATTATTATTCTCACTTTTAACAAGATAAAAGTCTAAAATAATAGTTGGAAAACTCATGAAATAATAATCTGTACATTACAAGTTCATAATTAAAACAGTGACCTGTGTGTATATGTAAGTGGATAGGGTAGGTGGTGGATAACGGCAAAAGAAGCAGAGGAGAAGGGGAAAAAAAAAGTTGTATACCATTGACTTTTTATAATGATCTCATCTAGAAAGCAGTTTAAGCACAACCATAACTCATATGGTTTCTACTCTTGTCACTGGCTAAAGCTCAAAAATTATGTGATTATACTATGGTAAGGAAGTGCAGAAGCTATAGTACCAGCTACTGGATAGGGCACACGTATGCTTGGCTCTACCTGATCAGTCAGGCTTGCACAGAAGAGAGATTAATTTGGCCTTTGATTCAGGCATTAGACATTCCCAGGGTTTTGTTTTCTGGGCTAGAATCATGCCTCAAGTGCAGTACAGATGTACCCTGTGTGAAGCGAGTCTTCATTCTTGGCTTTTGAAGACTACAATGTCCGACCTCCTTGGCGGGTTTTGGGAATTCTTACGAGAATTCTTTCTCTGAAGTTTCAGAGTCTAGCGGGAGATTTAAAAGATAAAAAACTCTATATTAAGCGTGGCCCGGGTGGGATTGTTCTCTCTCTCCGGGGATCAGCTCGGCGACAACCCACCTCGTCGGGACTCAGCCGGGTAGGCTCGCGCGCTTGGCCGAAGAACGCGGAAAAGGGGGAACCGTATGCTCGCGGCTCGTGGCTCTCCTCCCCTCTCCGGCGCCGCCGCTCTGCAGTGGCCCAAATCCAGTCGAGCCGGCAGCTCGATTCGCCGAGCGGTGCCGCGCCACTCCGATTGGAGCCGGCAGTACCGCATAGTTTAGGATGGTTTGATTTGTAAATACTTGCTTATAATCAGAATTTTTTTTCTGTGAAAAGGATCTCAAAGCAATAATATTTATTTGTAGAAGGATATTTGAAAATTTTATATAAAGATTGGTTTGAATATAGTGGTTTTATTAAAACTTACACCAGTCTGAAAATGTCAATACCAGTAGTGAACTTGAATTTTTTCACACATGTAAGCATCTAAGCACTATATATGTGCTGAGCTGAGATTTTCAAAACAGTATATTTTAATTTAAGTATTTAAAATAACACTCCATTCTTCTGATGACTTTTTTTTTTCCCCCCCTAGGCATAATTACAACTATGTAATGTACATTTCCAAATATTTGAGAGGGTTAAAAAACTTCATAATGGACAGAGTCTTTCTGAGACAGAAACATTTTGATATGGGCTGCTGTTTCCTTATCTGACCTTATTGGAAGGACTTTGAGGGGAAGGGAGAAGAACCCACTCTCAGAAGGTCCTTTTCTTTAGGCTGACTCTGATAAAATTTCAATTTAAAGAGAAGAGTCCAGGGTAAGCTTTTTAGCTGGAAAGGAGCAAACTAATTCAGGAAGGAAAAGAGTCACACCAAACCTTTATTGGAAGGTCATACTGATTTTAAAGAAAAATATTTTCAAGTTTTATTGTTTTCTACTTTTTCTAAATAAGACTTATTTTTTGCTATTCTGAGTGTACTAAACGTTCTCAAGAGTTTTGCAAGCGGCAAAATTTGGTGAGTATAGTATGAGCTACAACAGGAATTCCCTCTGCAAGAAAACACATGAAACAACAGCAATTTGGGGATCGAATAAATCACAGCAGTAACATTTTAAAGTCTCTTGAAAAAAGATTTTGAAATACCTTTTGAAATAACAATTGGAGTATAAAGACTGTAGAGACCACTCCAAAACAAGGTCATCTATAACTGACATATATAGGATTTTTCTGAGCTGTAGCCACCAAGAAAGTCACAAACACTTTATTACCTCTCTCCAAGGTTATAAAGTTCTCATTTTAAATAATATTTCTTGTTAACATCTGACCCTGTTCTACCATGCTGGGAAAAAGACTATTGTGATTACAGAATATTAGCACAAAAGACCATTAAGCACAGCTCTAGCATGAACCCTTCCTCCTTTCAAACAACACTGTTTTATTCAGCAAATCTCCTTCCTCCATGCATTCTGTAATAGCTGCCTGTGCTAGTAATATAAATAAGCTTTCTCTCCTGCAGAGCCAACACAGCTAGGAAATACTAAGCTGCAAATTTTGTTCCATCTTGTATATCATCACCAGACCTGTTTAATAGCTTTCAGCTGGATATACCTGTGTAATTCTGTTGGGGGAAATAGGGTGATGGTGCCATCCATAGAGATCTTAATTTGGAATTTAGTGTTGCACAGGTGTAGCTGGGAGCTCATTTGCTTTGCAGAAAATTTATAACAGCAATGGTAAGTGACATGAAAAAAATGCCACCCTAGAACATCCAGCTTGATTCTAAGAAATGCAGAGAATGCAATCAGAAAAATCCCAAACAACAAAAAAAAGCCAAAAATAAAACAAACCCCCCTTATTTTATTTGTAATCTCAGCACATTTGGTACATAAATCCTTTAGTGACAATGGTGTGGGACCCACAACATCAACAGCACAGGGAATTTTTTCAGGATAGGACCACACATATTTAAGAAATCAAGGGCTACATACTGAACTACTTAGTCTGTATTAAGCCATTTTTTTCACCACTGAGGAAATAGTTTTATTCAATATTTGCAAATCTACATTCATATTGAGGGAAGGTTTGACCAATATATCAAACATGACAAATATTAGAATTACTGTTTCCTTAATTTTATGACAGTAGTTGCTGCAAACACCTAGAAACCTTTGTTAAGACATCTAATCCAGAGTCTTGTTTTAGGGTAAATTTTGCTTGAAAATCAGCTGCATCATGATTTGTGTGCTTTTGTGAGTAACAACTCCAGAGTAATAAAGAAAACTGGTTCTTCTAAACTGACTACAAAGTTGTATTCATTGTATTAGTGTGGTGTGCTGTCTTACATCTGTGCACGTTATAAAATGTATTCAGCATATTTTATTTGACTGCACCTGCTTGCATACACAGTCTGATCAAGAAGGTGCACAGGTTTTGTAGAGTCTGCATTGCAGCTAATCCAAATGTTTGCCTTGGAAGTCTTCATGAATACAATTATAGGTATTTATATCAAATTAAATGTTAGTAACTTTTCTTCTCATTTATTCAAGAAGAAAAGCAAGAATTCTGGCAGTGTGTTTCATGTGTCTTTTGGGACATTTTTGAGTTAAGCCATTAATATATTTTTGTACATATATATAGTAAAAAAAATTCATATTTTATAATTGTAGATTATATTGAGTATTAGTAGAGCTGCAGTGAATTCTATCAATCGGTTGTCAATGTCATTCAATCTTTCAATCTATAAGACAGTTTTCCTATGGCCTTTGCACATATGATACCTGTTTTGCAAGTGCAAGTTCATTATATTTGTGTATAAACTTTAATCATATTTGCAGATGTCAGAATTGTCAAGACATTTTGTGTAGAATGAAACCTTCTGCTTTGGTGAAATGGAGGTTAAGGTCTCTAACAGATGGAAAATATCTCACTCCCAAATAATTATTATTTTCATTATTTATGTATATCTGTCTATACTCTTAATCTTTATAGAAAAGTACAGAGTAATGCCCTGAGGCTAAAAATTTGGTTGAAACACAGCACTTTTCAATATGCTTTTACTTATCTATCTCTTTTCTTCTACCTTCTATGAAAAAAGGTCTTGTAAGGTCTTTCCTTGCCTTCTTTGATTCGTATTACTATGATCTTTTTATATACTCTGACCTTTTTATTAAGACTTCCTTCAGACTTGATAGCCAGCATAGTATATTATCACTTGTTTCTGGTAGTATAAGCATTTGTCTTATGCTCAGCAAAAGCTGAATTAATTTGTGCATAGGCACAGTTTCTGATTCTTGCTTTTAAATTCAAAGGTGTTAATTTGCTCTCTCACCAGATGAAGTAGAATATGTGATTAGAGTAACTGTACAGAAACTTCAGAGGTATCAGTGTTGCTGTCTCTCACTGTAGTATTTAAGCCTGGGGATAGTTTCCTTAAAGCCTCAGCTTCTGAAGTCCTGTAACTTTACAGAATTTGCAAAAATTGTACAGAACCTAGAAGCAAGCAAAATAAATGAAAAATATTTGTTTTAATTCCACATTTTTTAAAGATTTCTCAAGATTTGATGGTCTCACCTACGACTTTTGGACACTGCATTAGCCATACTGATACACTCACAATGCTCCTAGCTAACTCATAAACGATTTAGAAGTGTAGCAGCACAAACACTTTTAAAACTGCAGTCTATCTGGAGGTAGACACAAAGGACTGGGACATGAGCAGACAGAAATAATAACTCTTCCAGAGACAAAACCAAATTAATAAACATGAGGAAGTTTATATATTGTCCAATGTTAGATGTGCTGCCCATTCCTGGATGCATTTCCAGTGTTAAAATCTGTAAGTGCCATTGCTGAGCCACCATCCAAATTCTAGCAATGCTTAGACATGAATATATCCCATTATTTTTAGACTCCTAACTGAGGTCATTCAGTTAACAGCGTAAGTTCACTATCTTTCCACTTTTCACTAATGGCAAGAGACATCTTCAGAAAGCACACAAGAAAAACTTGGACCCATTGGGAAACCAAAGCTGATGAAGTCAGAGCAAAGCCAGACAGCTTGTTGAGGCATCCATTCTGCAAACCCCTGCATGGCACAGAGTTTTCTGCCTACTGATTGCCTCAAGCGAAGTCAGAAATAACGGTCAAAATCCCTTATTTGCTATAGAAAGGGAAGTGGGGAGAGTGTCCTAAGCTCTAAAGCAGTTGTAGTGACACTCAGGGATGATCCCAGGAAGCAGACTGTTCTCCAGATAGTGAAAAGACCTGAACATCTTAATTGTTGTCTCTCATTGACTATAGAAATGGTTAATTTACAACAGTATGTGCCTTAGCATGAATTACACAGAACAAACCCAGAATCTTATGGTTGAGTATAAATCAGTCTACATAAAGAGTTTTATGTATGAAATCTACATTTATAAATATAAATTTATACACTCATTACATAAAGTATTAAAAAGGTACATGGATGAACACCTCAGTTATGAAATGAAAGTATATACTGAGTGACCAGAACGTCTGCTTACAAAAAAATGTGAAGAAAGAGAGGAATCCTCTTGCTTATCATCTAATAGTTCAATAGGAAAAGACTGAAATAGGGTTCTACATCCCAAGAATGATTTATATTATTTGTATATTTGCAATACTTCAATCTTCAGTCTGAATCTGGCAGAATATATTTATCTCCATACAAAACCACTGACTTGTCTCTAAAAATATTATTTTTAAAATATTTTTTATTAAAATTTATTAAAATTATTTAAAATTATTATCTTTAAAATAAAATAAAGTAAAAAATCATCTTTCCTAGATAAATCTTTATCATAATGTATTAAAAAATAGTGATCATTAATCACCAATCAAAAAATCAATGATTCTTCAAAAGGACTAGAACCTGGAAAAGCATATCACAAGCAACCAGAAAGAATGGCATAGTAGAAATCACAGAATTGTTTTGGTTAGAAAAGACCCTTTAGATAAATCCAGCCATTAATCCAGCACTTCCAGGTCCCCACTAAACCATATCCCTCAGCACCATGTCAACATGCCTTTTAAATACCTCCAGGGACGATGACTACACCGCTTCCTTGAGCAGCCTGTTTCAGTGCCTGACAACTCTTTCTGTAAAAAATTTTTCCTAACTGCCAATCTGAAGCTTCCCTGGTGTAACTTGAGGCTGTTTCGTCTTGTCCTATTGCTAGTTACCTGGGAGAAGGGACTGGCCTCCACCTCACTACAACCCCCTTTCAGGCAGTTTTAGTGGTCTCCCCTGAGCCTCCTTTACTCCAGGCTAAACAGTCCCAGTTCCTTCAACTGCTCCTCATAAGACTTGTTCTCTACAGCCTCCACCAGCTCTGTTGCCCTTCTCTGGACATGCTCCAGTACTTCAGTGTCTTTCTTGTAGTGAGGGGCCCAAAACTGAATGTAGTATTCAAGGTGTGGCCTCACCAGTGCTATGTACAGGAGGACTATCACTTCCCTACTCCTGCTGGCTACACTATTTTTGATACAAACCATGATGCTATTGGTCTTCTTGGCCACCTGGGCACATTGTTGGCTCATATTCTGTCAGCTATTGACCAACACCCCCAGGCCTCTTTCTGCCAGGCGGTTTTCTACCTACTCTTCCCCAAGCTTGAAGTGCTGCATGGGGTTGCTGTGACCAAAGTGCAGGACCCAACACTTGTCCTTGTTGAACCTCATCCCATTTGCCTATCAACCCAGCCTGCCCAGACTCCTCTGTAGAACCTCCTTACATTCAAGCAGATCAACACAGTCACCTGACTTGGTATCATCTGCAAACTTACTGAGAGTATCCTAGATCCCCTCATCTATTAATAAAGTTGTTGAAGAGAACAGGCCCAAATACTGAGCCCCAGGGGAATGCTACTTGTTGCCAACTGGATTTAACTCCATGCACCACCACTCTCTGAGCCAGTTTTTCACCTAGTGAAGCCTATGCTCATCCAAACCATCAGCAGCCAGTTTCTCCAGGAGAATGCTGTGGGACACAGTGTCAACAGCTTTACAAAAGTCTAAGTAGACAACATCCACAGCCTTTCCCTCATCCACTAAGTGGATCGCCTTGACATAGAAAGAGATCACGTTAGTAGGACCTGTGTTTCATAAATTCCTGTTGACTGGGCCTGATCATCTGGATGTCCTGTATGTGCCATATGACGGCACTCAAGATGATCTGCTCAATAACCTTTCCTATCACCAAGGTCAGGCTGACAGGCCTGTAGTTCCCCAAATCCTCCTTCCAGCCCTTTTTGTAGATGGGTGTCACATCTGCTAATCTCTCAAGTCACAAAGTAGAAACAAATATACAATTTTTTTTTCTTGCCTCTGAATAAATTTGAATTAAAAAAGGAAAGAATTTTGGGGGGGAAATTTTCTAAGATAGTGTAGACATATGTAAGAAAATCAAGGTTATACATTATTAATAATTAGTTATTAGTGAGTTGCTTAGAATTCTCTGAAATGAAGGTGATTCAAACTTTCTGCGTTGATCATGTCATTTGCTCAATACAGTCACAATAAAATAGTCCATAAATGTTCTACAGTTAACATTTACCTAGCCCTCCTCCTCTGCTTTCAGGAAGCCTGTATGGAAAAAACTGTCAGTGAAATAGTAAACTCTAAGGAGTAACATTAGTAAATTCCATGTAAAGAAAATATTTTACCAGTGAATTACTGCCAAGAAATTAAAAAAAGTGATTCTCAGCAAATGTATTTTTAATTCCTGATTTTGTAAATATGTCCAGATGTGATTAAAATCAGTCTATTCTGCATGCAAAATCAATCACCTACACATTTTTTTTAAGATAAAGACATTCTTCTGTAAATATTTATATAGCGTTGGAAGATCCTAATCCTGCACACGCTCACTATTAAGTGGAGTGCTTATGACAAGGACAACCCTTTATAACAGTAGTCTGAAATTTCTACTATAGTAGCACTGAGTCTGTGTGAAGTAAAATGGTGCTTACCCAGGAATGCATTGAAGCACAATCTTAACTTTATTCAAAAATATGCTCAAAAGAATGATTGTTAGGACTAAAATACCTAAATTCCACTGATTGTTTCCTGAGAGAACATCTGTTTCCTTCTCCTTCTCTAGCTATGTATATTATACCTTTAGTCTGAAATCACACTCCATTTTTGCTGCATGACATAGCTTCTCCTTTTATAAAATCAAGTTTGGGAGCTACAAGCTCAGAGAAGATAATCTCTGAAACCTGTCTGAACTGTATCTTTTCTGTTCTTACTGAACTGCTGTAAAAGTACAGTAATTTGCAGTAGTTTGATACATATCTCAAAATAGTAATTTGTGGCCAATATAGTCTCATGATTTAAGATATCTATAGACAGTCCAGAATTTACTGAAATGGATTTTTACTACAAAGCTTGCTCCTGTGATTTTCTTGGGCTTTTTCCATTTTGGTGCTAAATCTATTTTATTCTGTTTGTTATTTTCACAGCATGATGGACTGAAGTAGTTAGTGCAAATAAAAGAATATTACATGTCCATGCTGTCAGAGAAGTTTTGGTTCACACAGACCTTGTAGGATGTTAGTCTGATGGCCACCTCATTGTAAGTGTAGGTATTTTTCTATATGTTTTTTTAGAAATAATACTGGAAAGAACAAAAGTGAGAAAATATTACAGCTGAAGTATTCTATTGTTTTCATGTTGTGTTTTCTATGCCAAGAATTATATTAACCTGTTAGGTTGTTTTTTTGTTTGTGGTTTTTTTTTTTTTTTTTTTCCTGACAGTAGATACAATGCACCTTAAAATTCTGTAGGCTTTTTGCACATGTATTTTTAAAGATATACATTTTTTTGTGGATTTGTTAGCTGTTTTCTGATTTCAGTGAAAAACACAAATGGCTAAAAAAAAGTTTTGAGAGATGTCTGTGTAAGGAGGACTGAAGTGTTTCTGTAATACTGGAAAAATGTCTGTATTACGTGTCATCCACGATGAATCTCTGTGATTTAGCCCAAGTTTACTTAGTAACCGTTTTTTCACCTGCTGTCCCATACTGCCACCCAGCTGAGTCTGGAGCCTGGCTGAGGAGTTCTCTTCATTTTTGTCAGACAGGTGTTGGAAGGTTACACATACATGCAAAAGAAACGTCAGAAATAACTGCAGCCTATTTATAACTAGTTCCGCAAAGAAGAAAAAAAAATCAGATTCTTCTTCCCATTTGCCAGTTACTCTGTCTTAACAATAGTAAATCTCAGATTCTCTGAGAAGTAGCTTCCATCAGAACAGTCAGTTGTCTGTAGTCCGTCAAAGACAGAAGAGGGAAGCTGCTAATTACCGCTACCTATTACTGCAGAGAGACAGTTTCTGATTCTCACTGCTCTGATGATCAGAAATATTGTTCTAATTTTTAACCTAATTTTACTCCTGATTACTTTACCTATTTGTTCTTGTCACCAATTCCTTTATTATTAGAAAGACAATTATCTCTAGCTTATTCATAAAGAAAGTAATATTCTGTCATAGTGCATTCATTGCTCCCAAAAAGTCAACCCTTCCTCCACAAACCAGGATGCCCATTTGATAATAACTTTCTGTAAATAAAGTTTGTGTTGACACCAGTCACAGATGCTTAGTGAGTAGACTCCTCCACAAACACTAACCCCTACTGGTAAGTTCAGTGGCACATTACATCAGCGTCAGCAGCAGTGAGCAGTGAGAGCTGTGCTCACAGGTTACACTAGGCTGCATGCACACAGTTGTGTTGCTTCTGGATGCAAGCTCGCTTCTGTGGAACTAGAATTGTGGATATTTATTTACCAAATTTTCTTGTGCTTCAAGCATCAGAACTAGCTTATATGAACAGACATAGATATGTCTTCTGTATCCTCAAATTTTTCTTCTTCTCTCAAGCACTGTGAAGGCATCATTTTTCTTCCCTCATCTGTTAAGCCAAGTGAAACACCATGCAACTGTCCAGTTATAGGATGATTAAATATATCTTTTATCCCATGGGAAAACTGTCCCCCATACAGTGAAAACACAGTGCATTTTCCTCTATTGTGAGTACATTAGCTCTCCTTCATGGTAATGCCTAAAACATTATTCTTGTTGTCTTTATTTATTTTTCTTTGATGTATTGATTAAAAAAGTAAATGTCTCTAGATTCTTACAGATACTATTACAGATTATACCTAGGTATAATCTGTAATATTATATCCACAGTATCTGTATTACAGTCTTCCAGGAAATAACCATCACAGCAAGCTAATGGCGCAGTTGCATAGTTCTGATATTCAGTCAGAGTTGTGTATTACACACTGGTTATATTTTAATGATGTGTTTATCTTTAAAGGCTTTCTTCTCCTTTTCACTGTCTGATATCCCAAATGCAGTATATGCTTTATCTTAACGGGAAAAAATATGGATCTATATAACAGAAAGAATTGTCTGAAATAATGAATTCTATAGATTTCCTATATTCCTGATATATATGAGGAAAATTGTGCTACACATACAATTCAAAATGCTCCATCTATTTTCAGCATGAAGTTAAACATAATGATTTGTGATTCGATAATGGTTTCCAGTTAACTGAGACTGGGCCAGCAGAATATGTGATACTCAGAGCTCTTGTTTCACTTAAAGAAAACAGAGGCAATCAAGGTATCTGTCTTGTCCCACTTGGTGGGTGTTGAGAGAGGTGAATCTTTATAAATCCCCTAAAATGGGCTATCCCTGCATGGCAGGACCACAGAGGTGGTGGAGTCACAACAATGACTCGGAAAAAAACACAAAACTATTTATTGGCTCTTCCTAATGACAATCAATAAGTGCTGTGGATAAAGGCACATTGACAAACACTCCTTTCCTTACTTGCAATCTCAGGCTAAAAGGTGGCACTACTTAATATTAAGGGTTTTTTTTTGAGGCAAGTTCACCTTATTGTCCTTCACAGTATCCTCATAAGGACAATCACTGCTCTTCATCAATACCCTTGGTTAGTCTGGAAATTATTATTAGATGCACTAATAATATCTTCTGATGTTAAATAATTGGGTGAGTATAAAACCTGGGTCATACATAAATTAATTTTTTTCAGTGGTTTCCTTTGTACTGAGATGTTGTTGAAGTAGTCCTAGACTTTGATCAACTGGGACCACAGTTTTTTGTCCAAAGAAGAGAAGCAGAGCTCTCCTTCCCTCACTCATAATGCAAAAGAACCTGTGATTAGCTGACAGCCTTAGATATCTTCCTGACTGCTTATGGGCAGCTGATGACTGCAATCCCCTCTGCTATGTCAAAATACCTATCTTCTTTTGCTCATCTGTGGTCACAGATCTTCCACCTCAGCTGTATCTACCTGATGTCAGTTTGATAACTTCCCTTCGTGGCAAATAGTTTAAATATGAAAGGAAAATGTGACTCTTTTTCAGCACGATTTTTCCAATGTTACAAAAATGAAGAGTCTAAGTAGTTTTTTATTACCAGCTGGTGCTTCTCTGGCTGCCTAAGGAAAATAAATTACTGGATCCAGAAATCCTAGCAAAGTACTAGTAAAGTTAAGTTGAATGAGAAGATAGTATATGAGAAATGTGATTTTTTTTCAATACATTTATAAAACTTTTACAAGAACTAAGTCTAAGTAAACAGGAATGTTCAGAATATTTATTTTAAGACTTTAAAGAACTTTTTTCCCCCCCATAAGATTTCTTTTAATGACGATTACAAATCAAACAAAATTTAAGGCAGAGATTTCATCTAACTTTAATTATTCATATTTTGGACATCATATATAAATGAATGCTTTCAAAAATTATTAACAATCCCCTGTGATTAAATTAAACAGGATTCACCCATATAAACAGACTATATTCTTATATTTTCAAATCTCTGAGGTTTCGCATTCATATCTCTTTGTTTTCACCATACACAAAAAAAAAAAAAAAAAAATTTTTTTTTTTAAGGAACATGAGAAACAGAAAACATATTTTTAGTAAAATTCTCATGTATTACAAAGATCAATAGACATTCATTCCTGTTTTGATTTAAAAGTTCTTCCATGCATAAAAGCCAAACACTGTGCAATTGCATTTGTGTTTTTGGAATAATGATGAAATTCAGTAGAAAACTATGCATAAGTCTCCACTGGTAAAAAGTGGTGATTAAAATATATAAACTAAAAAGGTGACTATTTAACTTTAAAATAAATTTCATCTTTATTAATGTATAACTCAGACAAATAGTACAATATTACTGCAACCCTTACTTCTATGGAAAGTGCTATTTGACTAATAATTAACACAAGGGTTTGTCTCTGCTATCCAAAGATGAGCATAGTGCAGAGACGAAATGTTTTTCAATCACCTTTTGCAGTCACTGAACTAGGTTCATGATTTTAAAATCTACAGCACATTTTTAAACAGAAGAAAAAATTAATGTTCATATCTATTTTAACAAATTTAGACCTAATGTACAACACATCAGACTGAGTAGCATCTGTGCCTCCATGAATGAATGTGTAATGTCTTGAGTGAATAGATGTTTCCATCTGCTACTGGTTTTTAATCAAGAATTATCTTTATCAACAGATATTCAAGTGCTTTATTTTCAACATTCTTATTAAGATATTACATCTTCCCACAACTCCATCTCTCAAATATAATTTTTAAAATATTTCATCCTATTCCAAAGTATTATTTGACTTACTAAGACTGTGTTTATTATCTCCTCCACTCAATTTGCTTCACAGATATAGGGAAAATGCAGTTGTAATAAAATGTCTAAGTAACATGTTTTTGATTTGTTCATTATCATTCTGGATTGACAGCTAACTATTATGAAGTAGAAAATAATTTTATGTTCTCTTTTGTTATGCAAACCAGTCCAGCTAAACTGAACAAGGATATATAAAACCCCAGAAAATGGCAACTAAATTATGTAGAAAATAGTTTTGTCTTTTTTACCTCATGGTGAGAGCATTCAGTCAGAGTGAGGGAGACCCAAGGTACACACTTCTCCTGTCAGGAAATATTGCCCTGAAGATTTTTGCCAAGTCTCTGTTGTGTCCAGCTTTACCCTGCAAGACGCTACCAAGCTTTGTGCACTCCTGGACAAGTCAACGTGCAGGATATCTACCATGCATGCAGGTATGCAGCTGCAACAGATGGGACCAAGAATTCATCCCACTGATGGTTAGCTAGGTCACAGTGACAGAGGCGGCAGGTGATGTGGACTGAGATTACACCCATGCAGAAAAGTGCTTCAAATCCTTCTGTAATTTAAACTCAGGATGACTGGATATAAGTGAGGAGGGAGAGGAAGAATTTCAAATTTGTTCTGTAAACTCCTCTGACACTTTAACAATATTTCTATGGAATGGAATGCCTCCTGGAAGAGCCCAAGGGCAAATTTCTGTAGGTCATTTCTGAAGTCTGAGTCTTTTCCCCATTCAGCATTCAGAATGATATAAGAAAATACAGGTACATGGATACAAAGTGTGTAAGCAAAATCGAGTTATGTTCATCTATAAAAATAGCTTCTGGAGATTAACAGAGCTCATTATTCGCTATCTTTCCTGAGAGCAGCCCTAAAAAGCCAGAGTGGCAGCTCTGATTTGTCTAGTTTGTCTAAACTTTTACCTAAAAGGTGTAGAATGCTTTATGTGATCATCTGGAAGAGACATTGCCTCAGTGATGGACATTGGAGCCTGAAGTTAATGGGACCTTTGGTGGACAATCACATTTTCCCATTCAACTCTGAGTCTCAGAAAAATTTAAAAGCAAGACTAGGCTATAGTAGTAAAAAACTCCTGGTGCACAAAAAAAGTGAGGCCAAGTGACAGCCAAGTGACAGTACATAGCTCACTTCTACTCACCTAAATACTTTCCTATGGAAAGGTTGTGGCTGCAGTCATACTGCTCTATTTGGAACAATGTTGATCACAGGGTGTCTCTTGAACTGGGCCTGGCATTGTTTTAAATAGGCTATAACAATACCTAAAAGCTAGACCATGACAGCAGGTGTGCTAGTAGTTAAGGAGTATATCATGTCATTGCTTAGGGCTGTGCTTGTGGTTTTTCATGAGTGTAGTCTATGTGAACATGGACTGTACTCTCAATGTGTGGTTATGTTATCGTTAGCTGTATGCCGCTTTTTTTTTTTTTTTTTTTAAAGTACATATATTGTGGGCTTGATCAAGATCACCTCTAAGTCACGTGGTGTCATTACCGACACCCGGACGCCGGGATCTCTGCCACCCAACCTCTGCTGTTGGGTACCATCAGCAGACACAGGCTTCAGTGTGAAGGATGTTGCCAAAGGTGTTTATTGAGTCGC
>NW_008622963.1:349-566 GCF_000691845.1 Merops nubicus | reverse complement strand
CCAAAGTTTAGTCTCTGATGGACAAAACAAAAAAAACAGCCAAACCAGTGGCACAGAACTTTAACTGCCCTTGTTGGTAGAACTAAGGAAGCATCTCTCATGTGTGTTCACACACAGGCAGCTGTTCCTCTGCCCAGAAAATCAAGTTGTCCTTGCCCTCCCCATTGTCTGTTTGCAGTGTGTGGTAGTGTTATGGCTGCGGAAGCACTGGCATATT
>NW_008622963.1:0-306 GCF_000691845.1 Merops nubicus | reverse complement strand
TAAGTCACTGCATACTGTGTTGTCTTCCTTGGATTGGCTGAAATGAGCACAAGATTTTAAAAGCAACACCAAAAAAAAGGCCATAAGGAAGGAAATTTGTTTTCCTACTGGTTTTATTATAAAAGATGAAAGCATCCTTTTTCACTCTCTCATGATGCAACTGTGAATAATGCTTATATATATATGAAGTAGGCTAAAAGTAAACTAGGAAACAGGGTGGCTTTTTAAATGGTTTGAATACAGCAAATCCAATTAATTGTATTTTATAGTATAGTAGCTGCTTATGCTACTGCAGGATTTTCTGTA
>NW_008622962.1:0-2920 GCF_000691845.1 Merops nubicus | reverse complement strand
CGAGGGGGGGGGAACGCGTTTCTGGCAGGCAGGACTTGGCTGCTAATGAGAGGAGATTTCTTGGAAGCCGTGAGCAGCTCCTCAGCAAGGGCAGATATTAAAGACGAGGGGCGGAGGGGAGAGGGAAGCATTCCCTGGAGATTAGCTTTTAAAAGGCGAGGATGTTCCAGAGATATGAGCCATCTTAATGGTTGCTAAGATTGCTAGGAAGTGGTTATTTTGTTAGGCACTTTATGTAATCTTTTCACCAACAATTAACCCGGAGTAAAAATCTATTTATATTTAGAGAGAAATTAGAAATCATTTCCGTCCTGTGGCTCCAGCGCTGGCTTTATTTTCACACTGACGGACGAGAGGAGCTGGCGTGTGTGAGTGTGTGTGTGTGTGCTGGGCAGAGAAAGGCCTCTTGTTTTACCCTATGTTCCCCGCTCCCCCCCCCTTTTTTTTTTTTCTTGTTTAAAATTTTTTTTTTTTTAAAAAAAAAAAAAAAAAAAAAAAAAAGATGAACAGGCAGATTTATTCATTAGCTAAATTATTTAAACCTGAGTGCAAATGGCTAAAATATCCTGTCTGCTCTAACAACAACAAAAAAAAAAAATCACCAAACCCAAACAAGACCTATCCCCTTATCAAAGCAGTACAAAATTCCCTTTCTCTATTTTCTCCAATATTAAAAATGAAAATCTCGAGGCCCATTAAAACGAGTTCTGTCCCTCTGTCTACCTGGGGCACAAACTGCATCCTGCTCCTTTCGGAAAAATAAAGGATCTTCTATCGTTAATTACTTCCATATTCACGAGACACCTCTGTCAAAATAGTTTATTTATATTTTTCTCCTCCACAGTTTAGTCTTTTCGATACACCCCCCAGGAAAACGCCAGAGGAGATTCAACCAGGGATCAACTCAACCCTCGCTTCTCCCTCTTTCCCAATCCCAGACACAAACTATAACTTAATATCCCCTCACAAAATTCGAAGGGAAATTTTTTTCCTCTGGTGATATTTGCTTAATGTCCCACACCATCCCCATGATGTGAAAAACCAGCAGGGAAAGCAGGAAAGAATTCCCATGTAATCAGTTTGGCCCTTCTGAATTTTGGTGGGGAGAAGTGTGGTTTTGGAGGCCAGGCGAGGTGATTCTGACCTCTGGCTCACATCCTGAGCTTTGCATGTGAAAACTAAACGAGGTACCTACGTACAATCCATCCAGACTCACCTTTTTTCCCTCCTTCCATTCCCGGTGTCTCGGAAACCTTTGGCAAAGGGGTTGTTGTCAATTTTTAATTGAGTGATCTATAGGATGGAGAAAAAAAAAAAATAGGTGGGGAAGGTCGGGGAAGAAACAAGGAGATTTTGTATGAAAAAACAACAGCAAAACCACCCTCTTCCCAGTGCCCCCAGCGCTGGCAGGACCCCGGCAGGACAGGGCAGGGGGCAAAGGTCGCTGGTTTTGGGGCGGATCTCTGTGTTTTCCCGAGCCAGCTCTCACCCAATCCCCTGGCCAAGCTGGCCAGTGACCCGGGCTGCGGTGGCAATGAAAGAGCCCCGTGTTGTGGCCACCGCGTCGGAATGAATTTGGCCGTGCAATGCGATCCATGCAAGTTATGCCTGGGCTTAAAACTCTTTAAATGCCATAATTAAACCGCAAAGGAATCGTACCCACCCCCTTGCTATAATAAAATACTTCATATAATCGCATTATGCTCCGTGGGTGTTGGGGCACCGGGGGTGCCAGGGGCCAGCTGAGTTTTTTGGAGGGGATCTGGAAGTTTTTTTTGATGGATGCTTAGAGGTTTCGTCGGAATTCAGGTTAGGGCAGGGAATGGAGGAGATTGGAGGGATGGAGGGGGGTGCAGAGCCCCCCACAACTCCCCGTGCCTGCGCGTACGATGCACAGAGGGGGATTTAAAGCCTGGCCGAGGGCTCCCCTCGCTATAACGGGATGAAGGTGGAGGGGATGGGGATGCTGTCTGCCAGCGGTCCTGGACCGGGCTGGAACCCCAATTTAAGAAGAGAACAGGACCTCGAAGAGCAAACCTCTGCCTGGAGGTGAGCACCGAACAAGGACCGGCCCCTGGTCCCGAAGTACCCCTCCTCCTCCCTCCACCACACACGCGAGAGCAGGAAAAAGAGCAGGAAAACCCACAGCTAAAAATCAGCAGGACTTTTAATCCAGGTGCTCCCCGGCCGTGCCTCCTGACCCGCTCCCGCAGCGCCGGAGCCGAGGGCTCCCCGCCGCTCCCGCACGCCGCTTTCCAGCCGAATTTCACGGCAATCAGACAAATATGCTCCTTTCTGCCCCTCAACCAAGCCGGCCCCAGCTGACAGAGCAAGGCGAAGAGCCCCGTAGATAAGTCCCAAAGCGAAGTCTAACTCTCTAAACACTCATTTTCTCTCCGTTTCTTTGCAAGCGCCCGGCCGCAAAAAGGGAGGAAAAAGAGCCCGAGCCCCGAGGGAGAAGTGGCTTTTTTGGAAACCGGGGTCAGAAGGGTGCTGACCCCCCCACACTCCTACCCCTTTCAACCTTTAATTTTTAAGAATGAAGGCTGGGAGGGGTAGAAAGAGGCGCGGGGAAGCTGCAGCGAGCGGGCGCTGCACATCCAGACCCCGAATTCACCCGCACGCAAAACTTGTAATTTATAGACAGAAAAAGATCAAAGCCCGTTTTTTAGCTCCTTTGCTTCCTTCCACTTGACTTAATTACCGTAAACTCGCCATTTGCCACTCTTCCAACTCTACCACCTTGGTCGCAAGCGACAATAAACCAGCAGAAACGGACAGGCAGCGTCTCAAGCGCTGCAGAACTTTCTCACACTGGCTTTTTTCAGACCTTCCAGCTAAATTCAAGCGAGATACCCCTCTCTGATCAGAGCATATTTCTGCACCACAAAAAATAATAAAACACTGCAGGATGCAAAAA
>NW_008622961.1:0-861 GCF_000691845.1 Merops nubicus | reverse complement strand
AGGAGCTGAAAGTTCTCTTCCAACCAACCCAAAGAGTTCTGTGATCCTCTGCAAAGATGCAGCCTGGCTCTCCCATCCTTGCCAGCCCTTGGAGGACAAGTCTGTAGAGCTGTGTGGTGACAGCAGCTTCACCTGGACATACTTTTAGACAGACCCCTGTGGTTTCTGGAGGCACAGATCCACAGGCTTCCAGGAAACTGGGCAGTGGATCAGCAACCATGAGAAGAGCAGGTCTGGGCCCGTGGTTGCCACCTGGCAGGGTGAGGAGCTGCCATCTGGCCAGCCTGTGGCTTAGTGCAACTGTAGCTGCATCTCTGTCAGCAAGTGCAGAGTAGCTGGTGAGGAGCACGTGCTCTTGGATTGTCCAGGCTGCCCTGGGCATGGCTTTGGCACAGGCTGGTCTGTGTTTGCCCAGTGTGGGAGTGTCCTGGCATCCTCTGGGCACCCCTCAGGCCAGGGCCACCTCCAGAATGCACCTTTGGTGCTCAGAGAGGGGGGGGACAGGCTGGATCCCAGGCCAGGCCATCTGGACACACTTTGTCTCCTCTCCTCCCCTCCCAGATTGCCAGGGACTTCAATCCCAACTGGATGAGTGCTGTGGAGATCCTGGATGATGACAACTTCTTGGGAGCAGAGAATGCTTTCAACTTGTTTGTGTGCCAGAAGGACAGGTGAGCTGGCAGCCAGGGGGAGGTGGCAGGAGGGGTCACAGGACCTTCTGGTCTCCTCCTCAGTGATGCTACAGAGGGTCCTGTGTCCAGCAGGAGGGCTGGGAGGAGCATGGACAGCTCTGAGCTTGGGAGCAGGGGAGGTTTTCCTGTCACCCCAGCCCAGGCTGGGCAGGATTAGCAATGAGACCTC
>NW_008622960.1:0-1965 GCF_000691845.1 Merops nubicus | reverse complement strand
CCCCACCCAGGAGAGCAGGAGCCAGTTGGCATGCCAGGAGATGCTGAAGTGACCACAGCCACCCAGCCAGAGGACACAGCCTCGGAGAAAGGAGGGTGCATTTGGGCTGCCAGGGCTCTGGCATGTTCCCTGTTCAAGGAGCCCCTGTCATCCCTCCCCTTTTCCCAGGATGTGATGTCAGAGCTGGCCCATAACTGCTCCTGGGGTCTCCCTGCCCTGCAGCCTGCCTGGCCCGGGCCACACCCCCCCCTCACTCCACCAGTCACCACAACCCCCCTCTGCCACACGGTTGTATATCCAACTCAGAAATAAACTGCCATTATCCCACCCAGCCTGGCCTGCCTGGCTCCCATCTGTCCCCAGGGTGGCCTGGGCACACGTGGCACAGGGCCACCTCCTGCTCCTCCTGCACGGCCACAGCCTCAGTCCCTAAGTGTCAGCACTGCTGCATGTCAGGGTGACAAAATCCTGGTCCCCAAGGGACAGCCCTGCTCTGTGCTGGGGTCATGGCATCCCAGTCCCTAAGGCTCAGCCTGATTCTGTGTCAGGGTGACAGCATCCTGGTCCCCAGGGGTCAGCCCTGCTCCGTGCCGAGGTGACAGCAAGCCAGTGCCCAAGGGTCAGCCCTGCTCCACCCCCTTTCTCAGCCAGAAATAACCGCTGTCCCTCAGCCTGACCCTGGCATCTGAGCCGGAGCCCGGCACGGGTCGGGAAGAGCTGCAGGGAGCCCGGGGGTGCTGCAGAGGGCCAGCCAGGGCCACCGAGTGCTGGTGGCCACAGCTTGACTTCAGCTTCATCCCCCGTGCAGAAGAGCATCGTCAGTCCCCAGCATCTGGGGTGTCCCCTGGCCAGGTAGGGGAGGTGGGGTCCCGAGCTGGGCTCAGCAGGTGGGTGAGCGAACGGGGCTCGGGGGTGTCCCAGCAGCCTTGGCAGTAGGGACATTGTCACCGTGGGGGTCAGGGTGTGGTCTCCTCGGAGGGGGGTCGAGGGAAGGATGGGGTGCAGGTCCCAGACTCTCCTTACGGATGAGCTCAGGGCTGGCAGGGAGCTGCCTGCACTTGCGGGGACCTCCTGCCCTCCAGGGCTCTCCGGGGAAGGTGCCCAGCCTCAGCCCGAGCCGAGGGACGTGAGATGCCCCAGCAGGGCCAAGCCTTGTGCTTGCTGAGCCAGGAGCTCAGCCTAGGGAGCTCAAACCAGGGCTGGTCTGCAGCCACCTCCCTGCCACAGAGCTGGAAGCTAAGGAGCGACCCAGCCCCACAAGGGGAGGGTGACCCTGCACCCGTCTCGCCGCTGGCCGGGTCCCCAGCTCCCCGGGGCAGGGGCAGGGCTGTGATCCCTGCAGCCTCAGGGCTAGCAGCTGAAAATAGCTCTGCTGAGGCAGCGGTGCTGGGGGGCAGCCAGGGCCCCCGCTCACCCAGCAGCCTCTGGGCAGCAGGTGCTGCTGTGAGGGGGCTCAGGACACGAGGACAAGGACAGCAATGGGGTCACTTCCTACCCTAAAGAAAGGCAGAGAGGAAAGGTGACAAGCAGGGGCTGAAAGGTGGGATGCTTTGGATGTTTCCCTACTGCTGTTGAAGGGAAGGGAGGGCAGTGTGGTGATACTGCTGGCCAGGTGAGTTGTTGAGGGGTGATGCTGTCTGGGGGAGGTGCTCAGCCAAAGCCTGGCCTCTCCCCGTGGCACACCTACCGGAGGGGGGTCCATCCCTTCCTGTGGTCCCGCCGTGGGGCTGCCTCTCTCTTCCAGCTGGGCAGGATCTGTCCCCCTCCCACAGAGCTGCCTCAGGAGCGTGGCACCAAGTGATGACCATCATGAAACCGGGCCCTGAAGATGGTAAGGGGTGGGGCTGGGGGTGCCACTGGTCCCTGTGCAATGCTGTCCCCATGCCTAGGGGCCACATCCTGTGCTGGCTGAGGCCACTAGCCCCAGTCCCCAGGGTCTCCATGCCCATCCGTGTGGTCCCTTCT
>NW_008622959.1:0-5708 GCF_000691845.1 Merops nubicus | reverse complement strand
AAGAAACAGTCTCGTCTGTTACAACTGCTATGAGTAATATAGCAATTAATAACCACAGCTGGGAAAAAGACTTAAAGAACTTGTCAGAATATTTCATTTTCAGAAAAAATCTTCCATTTTTGTTGCATAGGCCTGTTTCTGGGTAAATCTTATGATACAGATGTCACAAGTTTTGGAACACAACAGAGTACCAAATGCCAAGGCACAGTAACTAAACCCACACAACTAGAATATGCAAATTATTAAACAAAAAGATATTCTCAACCTGGTTGATGGCAGGGTGCTGTATTGTTATAATCTAGTCAGGAGATGAGCCTGAAGTAGTAGTAAGTCTTCATATATATGATTTCAAACATACATAAATATGTTTAAAAACATTGTCACAGAAATAAAGGTACCTATAGGCTTTACTGTTTGTAGAATAATGACCAGAATTATGACATAACTGAAGTAATAAACAGAGACAGAAATTTTAGAGAAAAATGTGGTAAACTATTATTTCATATATGAAGAGTCCCATGACCTAATCAAAAGAATATTCCAACAAGCATATGATGTAACATTAATTCTTTAATTGAGAGTTTGAATAATGTACAAGACTGATGGAGTGAAGACTAATGAGCTTCTTTAAAAGCAGGAGGGAAAAAATTATCTCTTGACCTCAGGGACTTTGTACTGCTACGACTTCAACTTTTTAGCTACTTTACCAATTAGTCAGAATAGCACCAATGAGCTAAATAAGAACTATTAAAATTAATTAGCAAGACTTGACTCCTAGACAACATTGTATGAATTCCTTGTTGTGAATACAGATGTAGGAGTCTCATACTTCAGAATCACTCTAAGTACTTTGACAGATACTGTGGACTAAAAAGAAAAATGTCTTAGCTTGTGACATTGAGCATGTAGGGATATTGAATGCAATACAGGAAAGGATATTTAATGCTAATCTCAGGCCTTGGCTATTAAAAACTGCATCCCTCCTGTAACTGAATTAATCTGTTTCCACCTATGCTTAACCTAAACAGTGGAACTAGGAGACAGTCTGTCTCCCATGTCAAAGACAGCTGGCCTAAGCTATACGACAGCTCAGCTGGAATTAGCAAAACATCCAGAGTAGTGGAGTCATAGGAGTACTGTCTTGTATTCAGCGGGTTAATGTGCTCAACTGACACACTGAAATGTGAATGCAAGACCCTAGTGACACTACTAAACACTTTCAGGATTTGTTTCAGATGGACGTTCCCTTGGATCAAAGTAATTCTTGGCTCTCTGTTACATTTGTGGAAGTAGTAGCACATAGTTAAGGCAGAAATAATACCACCACTTAATTTTCTGATGGAATCCAGCAAATCTACCTTCTACAAATTTACGCTTTTCCTCTCAGGATGCACAAAATCTCTGAACAGTACGGAATACTTAATAACTTTTCAGATTCAATATGTAGTGCTTTCTTTACTGATTCTATAATGACTCTAATCTAGGGGTTTTTTTTTCTCCTAATATCATATCAGAGGGGAGATTTCTATAATTTTCCTGAGAGATGCCCCTGGCCAAGTGCAAGTACTAAGACTGAGCATATTATGAGATGAGCTAACATCAGCACTTTACTGCTTTGTCCTTCTTCCTTCTGTTAGTTTCTACATTAAGACGCATTTTTCCAAGGTATCTCCTAGTCTGATTACCTTTCTCACATCTCTAGTAAAGCCTTACAGGAGCTCATTAAAAGTTGTATGTAGTCATTTTCATTCTTTATCACAATGAAGCCCGTTTCCTATTTCCATTCCTTTATCTACCATCAGCTGAAGTCCAGGGTACAGTTCCCAGTCACCTGCTAAGAAACCTGGATTATGGTATCCAGTCCCTCCACAGCAGGGTCAGTTTAAGATGGACAGCCTGCAACAGTATTGTGCTCTCAGCTTTATGTAAATTGTCCTCATATCACTCTCCATCTGAGTTTCCTTTCACATTCCTAATTTTGAGAACATTACTGGAAGTTCAACTGCACATCTTGTTGGTTCCATATTTTATCTTTTGGAGAAACTAATGTACGGTATTCTGTGTTTGGGTATGTGAAAATGTCTAAAAGGTTTTCTAACAATTATTTCAGCTGAACCCTTGTTAGATTTCATTAATTCTTGGCTTTTTGTTTGTTAATCAACATTTTTTTTCTATGCATGTTAAATATTATTAGTTGATGTAAAATTAAAATGGCTGTATTTTCTTACTTTAGTCCTTCCAGCAACGTCATTAAAAGAAACTTTCGTAACACCAAGGGATTTTTGTTCTTTCTTCTTTTAAACTCTTATTTTCCAAAGCCTCTCAGGGTCTTACTAATTAGCATAACTCAAATATGTAATAAGTATATAATAAAACATTTTCCCTTACACAGTTTTCTGTATTCCTTCTAGTTTAATTTATGAGTCATAGATGAGGAGTTTCAGGTAGCAACCAGGTAAGTAAAAGGAAGCTGGAAAGGAAATATATCATAGGCAGTAAGGAAGAATGTGTGACAGCTAGTACACAGCTATGGCAGATATTTCCTGTACAAAAGAACCAGGGACAACCTAATAATAAAATTTACACTTATTTCTCTTTATAGAGATATAATCTCTAGCGGGAAGGACAAGGCTCCGGTTATGGGCGCCATGCAACTATTAAAATATTTCTGTAAAGCTCTTCCAATACTAGTGTGTTTTTAAGAAACTGGAAAATTTATTGTTCAGTTCTCCAAAAGGCAGCAAATATTGATATCGGACTTATTCCTCCCACTCCCTACATTACACTCTCAGCACAGGTTTCTTTCAAAATTCTTATAGTCAGATCCTGCCTAACATCCCCTTATGTTTGCACGCTCTTTCAATACTTTGTTCTCCATTCCTCACAGACAGTATGTCTCGAAATTCAAGAAAATTAAGTCAAATTGGGATTTGTTCCATTATTTATCATACCTCGTCAATTGTTAACCTTCATTCAGAATATGTTAATTTCAGTCATACAAAGTGTTATTTCTGAGACTCATCTTATATAACATTGCCAGAAAAACTGAACATGCACTTTTAAGTGGCACCTGGTAGAAAAGCTTGATTTGGAATGCTGTTGGAAAAACTAAGGATGATCTGGTTCAATTTTGGATCTTTTCTTTCTTTATTCTGGAAAACAAATACAAATAACTATGAACATCTAATTCTTAACAACTAATTATGAATAATGAACTATGAATAACTAGTATTCACATGTAACTGTAGTGTCTATGCTGTTGAATAACTGAAGCCATATAAGCTTTTATGTTTTGAAATGTTATTGAAATAATTTATCCTAAAATACTGACATGTATACACCAGTGAAATTTCACTGTCACACTAAAACTAGTTAATTATGGTATAAGAGTTTCCAAAGAACTTAAATGACTACCAGACTAATGTATCCTTTCCAGCCAAAATTATATCCTTCACCAATACAGAGTACAGCAGAAATAATAGAATAGAATAGAATAGAATAGAATAGAATAGAATAGAATAGAATAGAATAGAATAGAAGTTCCAAGTCAGGATAGGCAAACCTTTGAGCAACAAGATCTGGTGAAAGATGTCACTGCCTATGGCAGAAGAGTTGGATAAGACAGTCTATAAAGGTCTTGTCCAACACAAACCATCCTGTGATTCTCTGATTAACGCACTTTCGCTAACTATAAAAGAGTACAGAGGACAATTTCAAATCAAAACAAAACAAAGCAAAACAAATCAAAACAAACACAATGAAACTTCCTTTCAAACTATATTGAAATACATAAATTTAAAACCTAAATACCAATTAACTGAACATCTTTAATACAATTGCAAATATGCTTCAGAGTTTAAGATTACAGAGGCTGAAAGATTAAAAATTGAAGCTCCCAAAATTATCTTAATCTTCTTTACAAATTTTATAACCAAATGAGTTCTTTCATAAGTACAATATTTAATGCAAAAAAGCAAGTTAACACATTGAAAAAGTGTGAAAATGAGATAAACCATTTGTCAGCTACCAACTCCTTCAGAAAAAAACTTGCATGAATTTTAGTTCTGTCATCATGATCTAAGGCATCCTCAGAATCACTTTTATTCCATCACATCAATTTTTCTTCAGTGTTTTCAATTTCTGGATTTTTCATTGGACTGAGAGGTGTTGGTCAGATCTTTGTAAGTATCAGTGGTAAGAAAGTAGATTCACATAGGATGACACTTGAGGGAGAACTTACCTATCTGTGCTCCTGTGATAATGAGTTAGCACTTGCGAGATGACTAAAATGTGTGCTGCAATATCTCTTGGTACAATTACAGTTTCTGAAATATACTTAAGGAATGTAAAAAATTCATTCAAAACAAGAAGATTCTGAGAAAAAGGGAATTCAAATTCTCAGTCCTCTAAAGTACAATGTTATTATTAAAGGAGCTAAAGAAAGTAGTTTGTTTACTGAAGAGAGCCTATCAATAAGTGAAGAGGGCAAATAATAGAGAAAGACTAATTGCATTCCTTGAAAAGCTGTTGACTCAAAGACGTGGAGAATGAACAACACGCAGAGGAACAACTATACAAAAAAACCACAAGTGTACTCTAAAGCAGCACTAAAACACACAGAGCCTGTAAGGTCACTCGAGTCAAAGGCACAAAGAAATTTCCAACAACCTAACTAGTAAGTTCAAGCAAGTCGCATTTCTCATACAACAAAAAGACAGAAATCACAGCTTGTCAAAAATAGATTGGCAAGTTGGGTCAGGGAACTAAAGGGAGAAACACAAATTAAGAAGTATAAAGTGAAGAATGTTGTGCAAGAATTTGAAACCATGTAGTTGAATAATTGAATTTTAAGCATATGATTATGGGCAACAAAGATTATTTAGCTAGAAACCATAGTCTATGAATGAGAGCAAAAACCCTAAATTATATACCTTATTTCCTCTTCTGCTGCTTTTTGTATTGGATTCATTTTAGTAGTGTTCATTCTGTAGAAGTCCAGGTTTCTATTCACTGGTCCTACACCAGGGTACATATTATCTACCAGAATGACAGGTTTATCTAGCTACTAACCATTTATAGACACATATTTACAAATGTAAATCAGTCTGTGTATGTCTAGATAACTGCATATTAGTGTATGTGTAAAAAAATGTTATCCATCTCGGGTCAAACTGACACCATTCTCACTGACGTTGCTATAGGTGCACTTAAAACTAGAATCTTTCAGACAGTAGCAAAAGTGCTTTGTCACAAGTTGGATGGAAGAGAACTATTTGGAACAGTTTGTTTTGGACATTTTCCCCCTTCTATAAACAGAGGTGGAAAAGTCTGTGTGGGCAGATTTATCCCTCTAGACAGCAAAGTGGCACATACAAATAAAAGCTTTAACTTGGTAAATGCTGACTGTTCATGCTGACTCCACTGAAGAGTCTTAAAAAACAAGAATAATGAATCCTGAACTTATCCAATTAAACATGATGAAAATGGAAGAGTTTTCACTGGTAGCAGGCACTATTTCATCAACAAGGCTGAACTCTCAGATTTTTACTTTTATCAGTGCTAACCATATGATTAACTTGGAAGAATCAGTAGGAGCAATTATGTAGTATTTATCAGCAAATATAATTTTCACAATCTGGAAAACTGGAAGGATTGAGTGTTTTAGAATATCTGTCCTCTTTCCACCCACCCCACCCCCTACCCACCCC
>NW_008622958.1:1073-1315 GCF_000691845.1 Merops nubicus | reverse complement strand
CCTGGCCACACTGGACCCTGCTCTTGGCCCCCGTTGAGTGTGGGTGCTCCATGTCCCCACCCCAGGAGGAGGCCACTGCATCCCACAGCCCAGGGTGAGGACACACGTGATGTCCCCCACAAGCATCCACAGGGCAGGGGCACATGTGACATCCTCCCGCAGGGACTCTGTGCAGCCCCATCCCCATGTCCCCATGGCAGGGCTCTGCAGCAAGGTGACATGAGCACAGGCCCTCACCACAC
>NW_008622958.1:343-685 GCF_000691845.1 Merops nubicus | reverse complement strand
CTGCTCCACCTCATCCCACTCAGAGGACCCACAGGCAGGACCACCTTTGCCACCACAGGGATGGCAGCACGCTGGCAGTGAGTGGAGAAGCTCATCCCTCCCACAGGCTGCTCTGGCAGAGCAGAGCAGAGCTCCATCTCCAACCACCACCCACATGCAGCTCTCCAGGAAAAAAAAAACTAAAAGTCACAGAAGAAGGTTTTTTTTCCAGGGATGGAGTGGTCTCTAGAAAGACTTAGAGGGATCTAATTAATGTGGATGAATAGATGAGGGCTGGGTGTCAGGAAGGAAGGGGCAACCTCTTTTCACTTGTACCCTGCGACAGGACACGGGGCAATGGAC
>NW_008622958.1:0-218 GCF_000691845.1 Merops nubicus | reverse complement strand
TCGTGGGCGTAGATGTGCCGGCTCGGGCAGGGGTGTTGGACTCCATGGTCTCTGGAGGTCCCTTCCCCCCCGGCCATCCTGTGGGTCTGTGACAGGGAGCTGTGGCTCCATGAGCCCCTGTGCCAGCCTCTGCCCCCCACCCCGCTACAGCCACAGCAACGACGGGCAGGGCTCCCGGACACGCTTCTGCAGAGGGGAGTGGGAGCTTTCCGGGGGTC
>NW_008622957.1:64196-76391 GCF_000691845.1 Merops nubicus | reverse complement strand
AAATAGATATATTTATATATCTATTTATATAGATACAGACATATATGTTTAACTTCTTAAATTTGTATGTATGCACACACTGATGCCAAAATCTTGGATGGCTTAGAATTCTAAATAAAAACTACTTATTTTCACAAGTACTCCATGTTCACAACTCCCAAAGGTTATCTTTTACTGTTATTCCAACAAATGTACAATGAAGTGGACTCTTCCCTGATTTAGTGGAAGAGGAAACTGAATTCTTTCCACATCAGACTGTAACTTGCAATGCAACACATATGATAATCTATGAAACCAGTGCAATATTTAACATATTGAAGAATTATGCAAAGTTTATGGTAGAAATCTCACATGTAATATTCTTCAGATACCAAGTTGTAAAAAGGTCATATTCTATTATTTTTGAAAACTCTAAATACAATCAAAAATCACATTTTATTCATGACTAACCAAATCCTAAGTGACAGAACTTACAGAGCCTGCAGCTGCAGCCTAAAGACAGGAAGGTGTTTAAGCTTAAATTTTTTCTTCAGATAATTTGCAGGTTCCCAAGTCACATCTAATAGAGAACTGAATTACAGCACCATCACTGCAGCCTAGTTCTAGAATTACTACAATCACTCCTGGTCTAACAGATATGCTTAATCGTTAAGTTTGTAACTCTCTCTATAAATACAACACGCTTTGAGAATTGAGATTATTGGCCAACAAAGTTTGAGTCTCTGCAGTGATCACAGTGAGACATTTTAATTCTATCAAGTTCTTTAGTAATGTGTGTTCCAAAATATTATTTCTGGGACCACTGGTTACTCCAAAAGTTAATTTATAAACTTAAAATGGAGTCAACAATTTTACTTAATCTGTAATCAGACACTTATGACAATGCTATAGTACTCCTCTCTTTGACTTTAACAGTAAGTAATGGAGGAGAAAGTCTTTTCTTGTTGCCTTTTCTTTCACCTCCTCCATTTTCAGTGGTATCCAAACCTAGTTCCCTCATTCATTCTACAGAAATGTTAGTGTTTTCCAGTTCTTCCAGTGTATTGCTCAAAATCTTCTCAGCTATGTTACAGAAGGTAACATTAGTAAACCACAAAAAAAAAAAAAAAACAAACACCAAACAAACGCAAACTTTGCTTTAATCTCCTTAAAATGAAGTTCACAAGAATTAGTGTAAGATCCCTTCAAACCGTTTTGCTATATACCACCAGGCAAAATATCTTAGCAAATATTTTCTATTTAACAAGTCTAAAAAGAGTTATTTAGGTTGTGCAAGTCACATTTGAAGTTCCATGATTTTAAGAGGCCTTGATCTAGCCAGCTCTTTCACAATTCTCAATGACTGTTTGCAGTGTTACCTGAACACATAAATGAAACCATTTCAATCCTTGTACATCTACTGTGAACAATGTTCACTTTGCACCTGCAAATAATTGTGGATGCAAAATTTTTGGCTGCTGTCTGTAATTGTTTTTTATACTTGACAGTACTGAAATCCCACTCAAAGGCTTGGGCTCTCGTGGACTAGATTCTGTAAACATGTTGAATGAAAAGATGTATTTGCTTACTGTAACTAAATAAAACACAAAGAAAAAACATTCTTACAAGGTTCTTGTGATAGTCACAATGTGAAAGTACCCCCATTTATCACAACTGCAATACTTCAAAAACCCTCAGGAAGAGACAATAGGCTAGATTGTTATTCTCTACAACCTATAAATGTTCAGATACTTTGAAAAGAAATTCTGTATCATTTACCTCTTAACAGAGATGAGGAAACTGTGATCCAGAGAGGTAAAAGGAGTTGCCTGAAAACAACCCAAAAAGCAACTGGTAAAGGCAGGGAACAGGTTCACACTCAAGCTCCACACCACATTGGATATGAATAAAGTGTTGCACTGTGGGAGTCTTAAAAACTTCTTAGCAGCTTTGGTTATAATTAACACTTAGTATAGTGTTAGTATATATAACATGCAGTATTATTATGCATAACATATATAACTATTTACAAAATATTAATTCACACCTCCTCATTTTATGGTGGGAATTAAAACAATGTGTTCTGATGTGCAGAACATCTCTTGTGCATGAATGAGGTGCACATCCCAATGGGTGTGAAATTATTCCTCGCCTGAAAAAAGTAATTGTGACACTTCATAAGTGTTATGAACACTGAGGTCATTAAGAAAACAGTAAAGAAAATCTAACTTCCTTATGAGAGTTAATAACATACAGTGGATGGATAAATTAAAGATAGCAATCCTGGGTTTAACTATCATGACATCCTCCCAAATGATTTTCAGATCTTAACAGTAGTCATTTCAGTGACAGGATAAATTAATGCATTTACAAAAATGCACTAATATATTTGGGCCTCGAGTACTAAAAAAAACTTCAGTTATTTTTTTACTTTTTGCTAGCTTGGCTGACCTTACGGATATGTCATCTATTAAATTCTTCCCACAAAACAGGACTGCTAAATACCTGCCCAACTCAAAGCTGACATATGCCAAAAAACAGTAAGCTAAAACATAACAATCACATCTGTAAGTTGAGATTTATTCACCTAATAGAGCTAAAAAGCATTTACAGGAAATGGCATTCAAATACTAAAACAAAGTCTTCAGCTTCACAATGTAGAAACTTAAAAGGTTAAACACAGAAATGAAGGTTGGAGCCTGCACTGTAGGAGCAGAGGTTGCTGAAAAGAAAATGCAGACCAACAAGAACAAGACAAAGCAGAATTAACAATTCTGTTCTCACTAGCAGTCAGACAAATTTTATCTCAGTTCCCAGCAGAAGCGTATGTGAAAGGCATTGGAATCCAAAGAGAAACAATGCAAAAGGCAGAAAATCCACTTTTCTCAGGAGTTACAATATTTGGGGGAACTCAAGACTGGGAGAATGAAAAGAAAGCTAATGTAAGATGCCTTCAGCCTAAAAATATAGTCGGGTCTCATGGAAAAAGGCAATCTGGTTACTACACACGTCCTCACAAATTCATAGAGGCAGAATTCAGCATTGTAATCTCTGATTTTGAAACTGCAGGACTTGAGCCTTATACAGCCATACAGCCAGGACAATCACCACTTGAGGATTTCATGTCCTGCCTAGGTGAAATGCTGCTCACTTATCTGCTGGAAGAGCCTAGGCCTGTCAGCACCACCTCTACTTTCTCTGTCTCCAGCTGTGAAAAAGCAGTTCCAGTCTGGCCACTAGTCCAGATGTTCTGTCTAAAGCCAGCAGCCAGGTTCACCACACACCTCCTAAATCACTGAAAGTAATTCTCATAGGGAGACGGTGAAATATGTTCAAAAGAGAACATTTTCCCTCTAGGCCTTCTACTGGCATCTACTGCCACCGTGTTCAGCACCGGACTGAGCTATGCTCTGAATGGCTACACTGACTCATTCAGTGCATTTCCTGTTAACATCTCTTACCTCTAATTTCTGTTGCCTGGTAGGAGAACCAGCATGTAGAGCACTCGAGTAATTACATTTATTATACTGCTTTCTGTTGCCATCCTACAGTTCTCTTTCACCCCTCATGTCAGAGTTTTTTCTATGGCCTCATAAAATATATTTACTGCTTTGCTCTACAGATCTCCCACAGGCACAAAGTAGGTGGATGTGGTACTTAGGAATTTGTCTTGGCAGTGCTCTTTTGCCTCCCTAGATCTGGTAGAGAGTCACAACTATTTTTGCAATTTTCTTATTGTTTAGAATGTACGGAACGATGACTAAACTATGTAGATTTAGTAGTGAACAATTTTTTGACAGGTTTTTCCATTTACTGACAATGTGTAGCATTTGAGTATCTCCCAGACTTTACAGAGGCTGGCTTCATGACATTACTGCAAAGCAAGGAGGCATGCTATTTCCATTTTATTCATGGAGACTGAAGCTTGAAGATGTTGAGAGACTTAAGAAGTAAATTACAGAAAAAGAGATTAATTCTGACACCTCATCCACCACATTAAGTACCAAGACCTACAGTTCCCTCTTCCATCCAAATTACAAAAATCTTAAGTTAAATAGTCTTCCATCTGCATGTATTTGCCACCCACTTAATTCAAATTATCTTATCCAAGTCAATTTTACATTACACCTCCCAAAACATTGTCTTTGCCTGCCATGCTTGGAGTTTCAATGTTGTGATATGTAACTCACACATTTGATTTTGCTGATTTGGGTTCTTCTCTTTGGCACTGCAGTCTGAGGATACAACTACTTTTTTTCTGAAGGGATGTTATATATGAGTCAAAGTAATTGGAAGCATCTTAGCAGCCTGAGAAATTAAAAGACATGCATATAGGGGAAAAAAAAAATACACAGTAAAACACTAAAATCCTCTTCCAAAAGAAAGAGATGGCTATGGCATTTTTTTCCCTTCTTGTCCAACTTTTTCTTTATTGATGTATTAAAGCCCATATAATAATAATATGACTTTATAAAGTAATACTTAATATCATTTATAGTTTGAAATACCTGTAGCTTAGGTATTTAATTTCTTCCATAAATGTCTAGATACTGATATAACTGAGTTTTGATACATAGACATTTCTGTTTACTGAAAATCTGGTAGCAAAAAGGCTTTATATTTTGAATAGGCTCATAAATACATATTGAATTTAATTTTTTAACACACAAAATCCATTCTGCAATTGGTTGGTTGGCTTGGCAGCTGCTTGAGAGAAATTTTCTATAAATATTTTTGTTTTGTACAACTAATTAGTCCATAAATCAGTACATGGTATATGGCAGAGATTACCTTCAAGGCAATAGAGAACAACAGATTGAATATACTTACCTTCTTTATATTTCATCTACCTCCAATGTCTCTGCATTTTCTTTTGCTGCTTTCAGATGTTGTTTGTCACTTTTCTCTCTTCATGTTCTTCAAATATATAAACAAGTTTAACCAATATACATGTTTTCTATCAAATACTAGATTTTTCCAGTGTTTTGAACTAAGTGCATTGGACTGACAAAGTTAGTAAATAAATATAACTAGATAATCATAGATTAATCAGTTTGATTCTGTAGTAGGAATTTTTATATGCTTTCCATTTTCATATTATTTATTAGGGCCATTTCCTGGTATTAAAAATGTGCCAGCATCCAAGCAAAAACATGTCTCTAATAAAGGGGAAAGAAAGACTAAAATGTATAATTCCTATAACAAATGACAAAGAATAATTTGAAAGTCACTTCAGGATGACATTCATTATTAAAAAAACATGAAAAGCTTAAGCACATGCTGAACTTGAAGCATGAGCTTCAATAATACCAAAGTCACCTTTAGTGTATTTTTTCTTCTTAGTCTATAATTCCTACTTTCTTTTCCTGAAATGGCTTGCAATAGCTGAGAGGTAGGATTTTTCTGAGATGGTATCACTTGAGAGTTGCATTCTATTAGCCATCCAGCACTCTACAACTTATAAAAAAAAAAAAAAAAAAAACCCACAACCAAAAACCCAAAAAAAAAAAAAAAAAAAAAATACACCACACCACAAAAAACAGCAATGCAGACAGTCATGGCTTTGTCATTATTTCTGCTGACTTCAGGTCCTGAGTGGTAATTCTTTTGTGGCAATTAGTTGGCAGTCTTAACACAGCTGCTAATGGAGATGTGCACACTGATTAACAAAAGCTATCACTGTTTTTTCCTTAGCTGTCAATCTTAGCAAAGCAAGCCAAGTGGAAGTGGAATAAAGATGAGCCAGCCTTGCATCTCTCAAAACCAGGCCTTGGAGAATGAAATAGATTGACAAAATGGTATTAGAAAACATAGAACTTCAGCATCCATGATGTATCTGTTCCGGGAACAATTAAGATTCATTCCCCAGGGACCAACCAGTTTGCATTTGTTAATGACCTGCTCCAGAATCCACTAAATCCAAAGGAAAACCTCACCTTGATTTCAACAAAACAGAACCGGGTTTTAAATTTGATTGAAAAATAATTTCAGGAAAGGAAAAAGTAATCCCCTAGGAATTATCTGTCTGATCCTACCATAATCTGCAACATTTGTACAGTTCCATGTACTATTTATTGTGCATTATTCTGTTGCAGTACTTAAATTATTCTCATTTGAATGTTTCTGCAGACCCAGCAGTTCTGGTGACAAATGTCTTAATTTTAAAAACTGGTCTGCATGGCAGGCACCATTTCCATCCAACAGAGAAAGGAACTCCCTAGCTGAGGCTGTTTTCACCAACAATTTGTTTGCCAGCAGCATGTTTTCCCGTTTAATCCGTGTTAACATTTTGTTCAGAGTTATCCTAACTGGCATGCTTTCTATCTGATAAACATCTCCTCTTTTCCCTCACGGAAACATTATTTATTTATGACATTATTGTTACAGACAACTAAACAGCCAACAGGGAAACACATTTGCTTTTCTACAAATACCTGCACATGCTGTTAAACCTGCATCATTTTTCTTACAGAAACATCTAAAACTTGGTAAAAGGCTTTTTAGCATGTCTTTGGTATCCACAGAGAACAAGAAACAGGGATAGACATGCAGCAGTACAAACTCAGCAAGGGTTCAGGAAAACTGGAGAAAAAAAAAATATGACATTTCAAGTTGTTAGGTTGATGTATGAAACTTTCTCCTTTCTGACCCAATTTATCATGACCCCATGACTAAATGAACTAAACGGACCTGATACAAAATTACTCAAATTAAGAGCTGCTTTCATTCATGGTCTTTGTATTTTTGACAACATAGGAACTAACTACTGTACTTATCAGAAAACAAGTACCCAAACATACACACAGTGAGCTAACACCAAATACTACATGTTGTAAGACGGGGTGCTTCCCCAGGGTCCTTCATGACTGAGGCTGAATTAAAAAGGAGGGAATAGCATAAAACAAAATTACTAAAATGCATGAAAAGCAAATACCCTCAGACTCCCTGTCACTTCATCAGTTAGTACCACATGTAGGATACTTAGTGATAGAAGCACATATCCTTTCAGAAAAGGACTCAAAGACCTACACCTATGTCATGAATGACATTGGAATTTGTAATGGGGTCATCCATTTAAGTCATTACTCTGCACTGGATTTGGGGGGACTGGCAATCCCCCACATCTTTGAAGATCCTGTTCCATCCAGGGTCTGTACTTTTATCAACATATAAAGAGTTCAGTGTGTCTACCTGTAGGTTTCCCCACTGTTCTTTCTGTACAATCTTTGTCTCAAATCACAACTTTCTTTAGCATGTGTCTTCAAACTACATGACATAGCTCTAGACATAGCACATACCCTCAGTTATTAAATGACATTCTTAAATCTTCTCACAGTGGGCTCTGAACTTTTCAGATACAGAAATGATAGTCTCTACAAACAGGCTCAAGTCAAAAGAGCAAGAAGACCAAAACTGCAAACAATGGAGTGCATAGACTTTGAACAGCAGCATAAAGCCATCCTTTAAAGATGGACTCAACTGCAGGTGTATTATTTAAGTAACGCATACTTACATGCATTATAATTATGTTGGTGGATACACATACATGCTCATATGCTTATAGTATTTGCTAACCAAAGATTTTACAGGGTGTGCTGGTCTTGGCCTAGATAGAGTTCATTTTCTTCAAAGTAGGTGGCAGGGGGATATGTTTGGGATTTGTGCTGAAAACAGCATTGATAATTTAGGGATGTTTTCATTACTGCTGAGCAGTGCTTACACAGAGTCACCAGCCTTTTCTGGTTCTCATACCACCCCACCAGCAAGTAGTCTGGATGTCCACAAGAAGCTGGGGAGGGACACAACTGGGACAGCTGACCAAAGGGATGTTCCAGACTCTTTGACATCATGCTGAGCATATAAAACTGACGGAAGGAGGAGGAAGGACGGTGTTTGGAGTTTTGTCTTCCCAAGTAACTGTTACATGTGATGGAGCCCAGCTTTCCTGGAGATGGCTGAACACCTGCCTGCCCATGGGAAGTGGTGAATGAGTTCCTTATTTTGCTTTGCTGGTGTATGTGGCTCTTGCTTTACCTATTAAACTGCCTTCGTCTCAACCCACATGTTTTCTCAGTTTTACTCTTCTGACTCTCTCCCCCATACCAGTGGTGGAGGAGTGAGTGAGCAGCTGCGTGGTGCCAAGTTTCTGGCTGGGGTCAAAACACAACTTAGGGTTTTCCAAATATTTCAGTTCTGGTAAATAGGAAAGTATTTGCATATTACATGAACATAGAAAATAACTGTATTTGAGTATCTACCCACCTGCTCATTTGCAATTACTTTCTAAGTTAAATCGACCTTATCCTCTGTACTTTTTCTCAGCTAAAGCATGTTATTCTGTCCATTATCTGCTTCTTAGTATAGAAGATTTAGAGACCTTCTGTAGTTCCTCATCAACAGAATATGTTTTACCGATATGGTCCTGTGCAGTAATAAAGCAGTGCATCCTGGGAATATTAAATAAAAGATTCACCAAATACTCTTTTTCACCCAAAATTATGGCTGCAGCATAAAAAGGCATAATGGCAGCAAGCGTGAAATGGAATTCTGTGCAAACCCTGAGCACAAACTCATGGTCTATGCCAGCTTTATGAATTGATGTCTCTGTTTTCTGAGGTTGTGCCATGACTACAGTAACCCATGTTGATGAAAACAGAGAAAGGGGTGCTGATCTCTGCAACAAAGCTGCACGCCTTTGAGGCCAAGCCTGCATAGAGCAGAGGACCTACCCCATCACCTCTCAGCCAGGGACTATGGGGATGACCACCAGCAGTGTGGAGTAAGGGGGAGAAAACCCCAAGAAAGGGCAGGTGAAAGGGTCAGTAATGTGGACAGCAGAAATTATGGTTATTGACAGGTCAAGGGAGGAACCACAGATACTGTTCAAAAGCATCACAAGCATCATTGACTAATGTAACAATTTTTTTGTTTAGCCCCTAATTAAATTTTTGGCTGCCACTGCCTCTGAGAGGAGGTTAGGTTGCTGATTAATAAATTCTGCTTGCTTATTATTTCTCTGCTAAATTAGAAAAGCCATAGAGCAGGTCTTAAAAAAAAAAAAAAAGCAAAGAATTATCCCACCATACAATCTCGAAAAACACATCTTGTTTGTAACACACCTTAGAACTTTCTAAGGTTCTTACAACAATGCTGAACAAGTGGGAGGTTAAGGTGGGGGGCGGCGTGGTCTTTCTAAAGCTTTCTTAGAACCATGTGTTGGTTGCATTTTCAGACTCATTGTTCACATACCTCCACTCCCAACTGAAGTTACCGGGCCATTGACTCAAAAGATAACAGGCCAAACTCAAAGTCTTTGCATTCAGTGCACAGAACTCAGCACTACTCAGGCTTTTTACCTAATTCTGTCTCAGCACAAAACAGGATAGGCTAAGAATTTAAAATTATTCTAAGGAAAGAGAGTATTAAAGCCTTTGGGCATTATAAAGAACTGATTGTGTGGCTTATTTTGATGCCTTTAAAAATCCAAGATTAAATTATCTTCATCATTTTCGCATATATATACACACACATAGAAACTCACAGTACTCTAACCCCCTACTGCTGCTCCTTACTCAGACTAGGATGACATCTTGTGGCTCTCAGGAATGTAACATGCCATTTAACCCAATAGCTGAATACTGTCCAGATGCACATAAGCATACTAACGCCTGTGTAATTTAGGCAAATAGAAAACAGCTCTTGAGAAATGCAAGGCAATTATTTCACTTAGTTAGATGCGATGCGGTGTCAGCATCGTGTTCTGATGAGACAAGCTGGCATAGAATTGTAAAAGCCAACCACTGCTACAAATAATGCAGAGCTTTGGTTAACTGGACTAGAGCAGATAATATTTTGCTCAAAGCTAAAATATCTAACCTGAAATAAGAATCTCCAAGATATATGCAGTTGTTCTTCTAATATCACCATGGTAAATATTATTTGGATTTTTGTCACAGGAACCAAACCATCCCTGCTGCAAGAGCAGAATTATTAGTGCAGTAAACTACATGGGGAAATGTCTTCTCAGGCAGGAAGATAAATGACTAACAAAGAGCAGTTTTGTCTATACACACAGGCATGGCATGGGTACACATGTGACAGGGGAAAGGGGAAACATCCTATGAAGAGCAGCTGCTTTTGCTTTTTCCTAAAAAATTCAGTCTATTGATTAATTTTTAAGAAAAATAACGTGAATGTCAGGGGAAAAAAAGATCCTTCCTTTTCAGAGGATTTGCTGCACTGTCTGAAAAGGCTTGCCGCTCACCTCCTGTTCTCCTTTTTGGCATAGAGAAGAACGATCAAGCAATAACACAGAGAAAATAATTTGTGTGGTTTGATTAGTTTCAACACCAGATGTTCCCACATATATTCACATCTCACCAACTCTTTTTCTCCAGCCAAGAGCATGTGCAGCTGGTACTTCTGTAGTCAACACCAAAGCTGTTTAACAGAGCTATTAACAGGGGGGTTTACATTATGGATCACATCACTCTTCTCTGGAACCTGTTCCTGTTCCTATTGAAGTCAAGGCATCACCGTGCTCATTACCTTCACAGAGAGCCAGAAAAGGTTCCTGGAAATATTTTCACTACTCAGTTACATACCTGCACTTTCACCTCTTCCAGCCTGTGATTTCCATTTCATTTTCTTGCTGGTATCAGAAGGCACTGCAGCCGTTCACTGACCAATTCTGGGTTTTCATTCTTTGTGAAGTAATTCTAAAGTCAAACAGTTTTAGAAGAATCTCAACCAATAAAAACTGTTTCGTTAATTACGTTTTAATGACCACAGATTTCAAGAAACGGCAACTGCAAATTTGCAACCCATCAATGTACCACTGACTGAATAAACCTCAAAGAGGGATGTGTTCCCATAGCCTTGGAGCTTTGGATTTTGTTCTAATGTTCTGGTTGCAAGTGAGAGGTTTACTGGAAGATAAAAAAAAAAAAAAGGAAAGGAAAAATTTACTACCCATCGTATTTTTTTTTAGAAGGCAATGATAAGGTTATGTATATTTGTATTTGTATTTCCAGGAACTCAGTATCCACTGAAATTTTGCAGCCAGTTTGTCTTCATGAATTCTGTGTCTTGTTGCAGAAGACACACATATGGGGGATTCTTTCATGAAGTATTTGTGCTTTCTTGATGCAAATTAGAGGTGATCTGAGGTAGAAGCATTGGCAGAAGCATTGCAGTAACAGCTGGGAAGAAATCATCCTGTACACAGTGCTGTCCGTGGGGATTTTTTGCCACTAGGTTCCAAGTGTGGGCATCTGAGGACCAGTCTCTTCAATATGGATGATCACGCAGAAAATAATGTTAAAGTTGGCCAAAGGGTCACCTGAAAGCTGCTACTCTCCACAGGACATGTTAAATGCTTAAGTGCCCGATTAGGCAGATTACCTTCAATAACTAAAAGCAGAATAAGGAACACTTCTTTTAGAAGGCAAGTGATTGCAGGAACTGGTCAGTAAGAAGAATGTGACTGAAGGAGGAATGCTCTGTACCTACTCTCAAAGTCCCTGTAAAGAGACAAGATGCAATACCACACTACACCAAACACAGTAAAACTTGGTGAGTGCTTGACAACAGATTGTCAAAGCACAAGACGTCCTGGGCAGGTACTACTGAGAATTAGGAAGGCACATAAAAATAGGGCATATTGACAAAGCCGTCAGAGGGGTCTGCAATATGCTTCTCTCAAGCAGCACAGGGAGATGCAGAAAGGAAAACTGGCGAACCCAACCCTCTTAGTCCAAAATGAACAAGCTGGTAAGCAGAGGACTTCTTCAGAACAGAGGGTGGTAAGCATCATATGGGTCTCCTGAAGCTTTAAAGGGAAGTTACAGGTACAGCTTGGTCACATAATTAGATATAAATGACCAAACACTGGTCATTGCTGGTTTGGACTTGAAATGGCAACTGCTACTCCAGTATGGAAGTCCCGTGTAAAATCAAGCAAAAAATTAAAAGGACCCACTGTGAAGGACCAAGCCATGAATGTCTGCCTCAAAGATAGCCTTGCATGGAGGACTGCATGTGTGGAAGAGCCATGTGAGCTGGGCAGAACATATCTGGGCATGCACCACGCTGAGAGGAGCCGAGCACGTGCGTGTGAGTCACGGGCCGTTCCAGAGGAGCACCCCTGCACACCGCTGGCCTGCCCACCCCCTCCCCCGGCCAGGGAGGAGCAGCGTGGGCGTGCAAATGGGACAG